>NW_024097260.1:672500-725000 GCF_016545835.1 Crotalus tigris | reverse complement strand
ATTCTGGCGGTTGTGATCCCACACACGCATCTGGTAGCCATCCCTTGGGAGAAAAGACTGTTCTACATGACGTTGGTTTGGGCGTCCTGCAAAGCTGCGGTTTGTCAGTTTTATTGAATTTGGCTCGGCGTTTACCAGCCATAAATCACATTACGGCTTTGTGGGATGTGTGAACTGCGTCTGGGCCTTACACAGCTATCCTGAGAGTGAGAGAAGACTGTTGAAGATTTTTTGCAAAAAAAAAAAAAAAAGTCTGTTTTACACCACAAAATAGGAGGAAAACATTTGGAAATGATGTCCAGAGAGAGAGAGAGACGTGACTAAAAGGGTTCAAAGCATGTGCCATAAATGGAGAAAATGGAGTTTCTCTTCTCTTTACGGATAAAATCTTTTAGCGATGGACTGAAGGTGGGCAGAAAAATGGCATGGAGAACTTCCTGTGAGAAGATGGTGGAGATGAACACCGGTTGAATGTCTTCTATAATAATAATGATGATGATAAAGTTGGAAGGGACCTTGGAGGTCATTGAGTCCAACCCCCTGCTCAGGCAGGAAACCCTACACCATTTCGGACAAATGGCTGTCTAGTCTCTTCTTAAAAACTTCCAGTGTTGGAGCATTCACTGCTTCTGGAGGCAGGTTGTTCCACTGGTTAATTGTTCTAACTGTCAGGAAGTTTCTACTTAGTTCTAAATTGCTTCTCTCTTTGGTTAGTTTCCACCCGTTACTTCTTGTCCTCCCTTCAGGGGCTTTGGAGAATAGCTTGACTCCGTCTTCTTTGGGGCAGCCCCTGAGATACTGGAAGACTGCTATCGTGTCCCCCCTTGTCCTTCTCTTCGTTAAACTAGACAGACCCAATTCTAGCAACTGTTCCTTATATGTTTTAGCCTCTTGAGGAATGGCTTCACGTGTGATGCTTTTATGACTAGCTATGGGTGAAGATGACCACATGGGACCTTCATCACCTTCATCAGACAATCTTGGCATTCTAGTTACCAGAGAATAATTGTCAGAGGAAATGTAATAAACTAATAAAATGGGAATCCCAAAGTTGCTTTTTCAGGAGGCAACTGGACGTCCTTGTTTTTCTTTGAAGACGTTTCGCTTCTCATCCTAGAAGCTTCTTCAGCTCTGACTGGATGCTGGGGAGTTGAAGGACCATCATAGTCCAGAGCTGAAGAAGCTTCATGGATGAGAAGCGAAACGTCTTCAAAGAAAACAAGAAAGAGCAACAAAGATGATTAGGAGACTGGAGGCTAAACGTATAAGGAACGGTTGCTGGAATTGGGGATGTCCAGTTTAATGAAGAGAAGGATGAGGGGGGACAGGATAGCAGTCTTCCAATATCTCAGGGGCTGCCCCAAAGAAGAGGCAGTCAAGCTATTCTCCAAAGCACCTGAGGGCAGGAGAAGAAGCAACGGATGAAAACTGATCAAGGAGAGAAGTAACCTAGAACTAAGGAGAAATTTCCTGACAGTCAGAATAATTAACCAGTGGAACAACCTGCCTCCAGAAGCGGTGAATGCTCCAACACTGGAAGTTTTTAAGAAGAGACTGGACAGCCATTTGTCCGAAATGGTATAGGGCTTCCTGCCTGAGCAGGGGGTTGGACTAGATGACCTCCAAGGTCCTATCCAACTTTATTACTACTACTACTACTACTACTATTATTATTATTATGGATCATCGCACAGTCAGCCAGATGTTCAGACTGGATTTGGCATTTTGTCTACCTATCGAGTCCTTACCCAGGACCTGGGATAGGCAGATGTAGATGTTTCATGATATTACAGATCTCGTCGCAGGATGGAAGCAGTTCCTAATAAGGCCGCCTTTTGCAATTGACTAATAGCGAATTTGTCAATGCCAATGGTGTTCAAGTGGTGCTCCATTGTTTTGGGATTGCACCCAAGGAGCCTATTACTATTGGTACTACCCTTGCTTGCTTTTGCCACAGTCTTTCTATTTCTATTTGTAGGTCTTTGTATTTTGTTATCTTCTCCAGTTCTTTCTTGTCTATTCTGCTGTCTCCACTATCCAGACTTTTTGTCCCTTCTTCTTCTTCTTCTTCTTCTTCTTCTTCTTCTTCTTCTTCTTCTTCTTCTTCTTCTTCTTCTTCTTCTTCTTCTTCTTCTTCTTCTTCTTCTTCTTCTTCTCCTTCTCCTTCTCCTTCTCCTTCTCCTTCTCCTTTGAGACAAGAATGACCTGGGTTAACTGAGAATCTCCATAGACAAATGAAATGGGAAGTTTCTATTTGCTATACAAATAGTCCTCAACTTACGACCAATGTTACGAGCCCAACATTTCTCGTTAAGTGAGACATTTTATGGCCTTTCTTGCCACCCTTGTCTTTGCTTGTCAGAAGGTCGCAAAAGGGGATCACCTGACCCCGGGACACTGCAACCGTCATAAATAGGAGTCTGATTTTCAACTACACGACCATGGGGATGCTGCAACGGTCATAAGTGTGCAAGAGTGCAAGTCGCTTTTTTTCAACGCCGTTGTGACTTTGAACGGTCACTAAATGAACTGTTGTAAGTCGAGGACTACCTGTATTGGAACGATAATTCTTTTTTTAATTATTATTATTAAATTGGAACTTGAAACCTCTCATCTCTCATAGAGCTACCCTTCTTCCCACCGACCCGAGTGTTGATTTTTATTTTTGCGAGTTGGCGTGCATTTCGTTTGATTCTTTTCTCCTCTTTCTTTTTCTATTAATTGCTCAATTAGTATTTATTCACTGCTTAGCGGCTATTCTTTATTATTCTTTATTAATATTGTATTGATTCAGGGTTTGCAGAAGGATTTTGTTTTTAACTCTCTGGCGAGTTGGAGCATTCTGGGGAGAGAGAGAGAGAGAGAGAGAGAGAGAGAGAGAGAGAGAGAGAAAAGATTAATCCACCAACTTCTTAAGATTTATGAGCCCGTTTCCTTTTTTTTTCTTTTTTAATTGTTACTGGGGGATTTTTTTTCTCTTTTTTTTCTTTTTTTTTTTAATCTTCTGCTGATCTGCTGGCTTCCCCTTTCACCTCTCCAGTGATGAATCATTTCACGGCTGGCATTTGGCGTGTTGTGATTCATAAGGATGCTACCAGGACATAAAAATGCAGCCAAAACTGAGACTTCGTGACGCGCGGTTGTGTCTGCGTGTGTGTGAAACCTTTGGATGAAATGAAAATGCAGCAGGGTATTTCGAGAAAGAAAAAGAAAAAAAAGAGAAGCCCCTGGCAGAAATAAGGCTTTGTGCTTTTCTTTACCTGCTCAGACAAAACAACATGTTTGCACAATATCTGACCTGCTTATTAAGATCCAGAATGACGCCATCTTAAATTATGGCTAAAAGCCTCATTTTAGTCAATTTAGTCTAATTGTGTTGGAAAGGACCTTGGAGGTCATCTAGTCCAACCCCCTGCTCAGGCAGGAGACCCTACACCATTTCGGACAAATGGACATCCAATCTCTTCTTAAAAACTTCCAGTGTTGGAGCATTCACCACTTCTGGAGGCAGGTTGTTCCACTGATTAATTGTTCTATCTGCCAGGAAATTTCTCCTTAGTTCTAGGCTGCTTCTCTCCTTGATGAGTTTCCATCCATTGTCCGTCCTTCCTTCCTTCCTTCCTTCCTTCCTTCCTTCCTTCCTTCCTTCCTTCCTTCCTTCTTTCCACCCTCCCTCCCTCCTTAGTTCCAGGTTGCTTCTCTCCTTGATGAGTTTCCATCCGTTGCTTCTTGTCCTGCCTTCAGGCGCTTTGGAGAACAGCTTGACTCCCTCTTCTTTGGGGCAGCCCCTGAGATACTGGAAGACTGCTATCATGTCCCCCCTCATCCTTCTCTTCATTAAACTAGACATACCCAATTCCAGCAACCGTTCCTTATATATTTTAGCCTCCAGTCCCCTAACGACTGCTCCTCGCACTTATGACTGTTGGAACATCCCCATAGTCAAAATTCAGATGCTTGGGCTGTGTTTGCCACGGTTGCGTTATCCTGGGGTCACATGATCACCGTTTGTGATCTTCACACCAGCTTCTGACCAGCAATGCCAGTGGGGGAAAGCCGGATTCACTTAATGACCTCGGGATTCACTTAACAACAGTGGCAAAATAAAGGCACAACATCAGGCATGACTTACTCAAGAACTGCATTGCTTAGTAACAGACATTCCCATCACTGAAGATCGAATTCCACATCCTCTAGAAGCTGGGATGGTTTTATCAGAATCTAGTAGTCAGAAGAGAGCTGGAAGGGACCTTGGAGGTAGTAATAATAGTAATAATAATAATAATAATAATAATAATAATAATAATAATAATAATAAAGTCCAACCCTGTGCTCAGGCAGGAAACCCTATACCATTTCAGACAAATGGCTGTCTAGTCTCTTCTTAAAAACTTCCAGTGTTGGAGCATTCACCGCTTCTGGAGGCAGGTTGTTCCACTGGTTAATTGTTCTCACTGTCAGGAAGTTTCTCCTTAGTTCTAGGTTGCTTCTCTCCTTGATTAGTTTCCATCCGTTGCTTCTTGTCGTGCCTTCAGGCGCTTTGGAGAATAGTTTGACTGCCTCTTCTTTGGGGCAGCCCCTGAGATATTGGAACACTGCTATCATATGGGAGATAACAGAATAACAGAGTTGGAAGGAACCTTGGAGGTCATCTAGTCCAACCCCCGGCTCAGGCAGGAAACCCTATCCCATTTCGGACAAATGGCTGTCCAGTCTCTTCTTAAAATCTTCCAGTGTTGGAGCATTCACCGCTTCTGGAGGCAGGTTGTTCCACTGGTTAATTGTCCTCTAGTCCAGCCCCCCTGCTCAAGCAGGAGAAACCAGCATCAGGTCAAAAGGTGAAAGGAGGAACATATCAACTGCTTCTGCCGCCTGTTGAGAAAAACCACGATCTTTCCTTAAACCGTTGAAGTAGGTGATTCACACCCACCCCGGAAAACAGAACGGGCTGTGAGTCACCACGTGTAGCATTCGCAGAAAGGAAGGTCAGCTTGCTGCGCGGTGTGTTGTGTAGCACTGTGCGGGGCGTGCAGCAGAAGCAGACCTTGAAACTGACCCCGGCTTGATCAGGGCTGCGGCATCGCCAGCTTGGAAGGAAGAGATGGGACAGTCACGGGATCAGGTTTCCTGCTCCAGCAGGTGGGTGGACTAGAAGACCTCCCAGGTCCCTTCCACCACAATTCACTTCATGACCATGGGGGGGGGGAGAAAGCCGTCAAATCGGACGTGACTCCCTTAACAACTTGCCTCGCTTAGCGACAGACATTCCAGTCTCAATTGTGGTCACGATAGCGTTTCTCTAACGTTAGGGTTATCTCTGAGTGATTTGGGGGCTCGTATACATGTAGTCCTTGACTTTGTTTAGTGACTGTTCAAAGGGACTTGGGACTGTTTTTCACACTTACGACCACTGCAGCATCGCCGCGGTCACGTGATCAAAGTTCAAAGGCTTGGCAACTGGCATGTATTTACGACAGTTGCAGCGTCCCAAAGTCACGTGATTCTCCTTTGGCCAACTTCTGACCGACAAAGTCCAGATTCACTTAAGAACTGGCTTCCCAACTTAACAAGTGCGGTGATTCACTGAACAACGGTGGCCAGTCGGGCCGTAAAGCGGGGCGAAATTCACTTAACGACGGTCTCGCTCAGCTTGACTGTGGCCGTAAGTCAAGGACCGCCTGTAGCTCAGTGCGTCTTTGGTGGATTAACCAGCACGGTTCCCACGTCATCCCCCCCCAATAGATTAAACCAGGATGGAAATTAACCAAGTTTAGCCTGGCCTATCGGAGGAGACAGATGGTCCCACCGGATCAAGCTTCTGTCCTGCAGTTGATTCAAGGGTGGATCGGTTGCTTTCTTCCCTCTCTCCTCCCTTGAGACGGGCCCGGATCCTCTCCTTCTTCATCCTTGGCTCTTCTCCAAGGCAGAATCCATTTCAAAATGTTGTGTTGACGAAGAGGGGAAGCCATACTGGCTGGGCCAGAAATATTCCCCCTAGCAACAGCGGCTAGCCTTCTTTTCCTTTTTTCTAATCTTTTTCGTCTCAGCTGCTGAGTCAAATGTTTTGGGTCCCGGCCAAATCCTTTCGGCGTGACCCAGAATACAAAACGTTTCTTTGGCTCTCCCTGGCGGCTTCTGCCGAGCGACGTTCAAGGGCAACAAGCCCGAGGAAGCAAAACGAGGGAAAGGAGATCTTTCTCGGAAGATCAACGGCGGTTTGGCCTGCGTGCGAGAAGGGATGCTCAGCCAGCAGGTCTGGTCTGGTCCGGTTCTTGCGGGCTCCTCTGCCAGGGCTCGTAAAACCATCAGGCGAGCTGATGGGCTGCAGAGGAGAGACTGGACCTGCTTGAGGAACGTGGACATAAATGGGCCTCTGTTGGATTTCCAGATGCCTTTGGGAGATAAAAAAGGGCCTCCCTTCCTTAGGAGGCAGCAAAACGGGGTGGGCAAACTCAGCTCCGAACAGCAAACAGCGGGCAGAGCAAACGCGGTGTCGTCCGCCATTTTGAGACATGCCAAATTTTGGCCCGTCCAGCTCACCTTTCCTTGGAGGGGTCCCGTGAGGGTTGATTGGTTTATGGCAGACATTTCATTGCCAAATTAGCTAACGTCATCAGTGACAGAAAGGAAGGGGGGGGGTTTGCAGAGAAGAGGAAGAGGGGGAGGGGGAGGGAGGAGGAGGACTCTGATCCTTGGTGCTTTTTCTGAGCTTGGTTGTTTTCATGCAGACATTTCGTTACCCAACTAAGTAACCTCTTCGGTAATAGAATGATAGAAGGGAGTGGGGTTTGTGGGGGGGAGGAGGAGGAGGAAGAGGAGGAGGAGGAGGAGAAGGCCTATGGGGTACTTGGAGGAGGAGAAGAAGGAGATGAGGAAGAGGAAGAGGAGAAGGAGAAGGAGGTGGCCCATGGGGCCCTTGGTTATTTTCTTGCAGATGTTTCATAACCCAACTAGGGAACCAAATCAATGCTAGAAGGGAGTTGGGTTTCTGGAGTGGGAGGAGGAGGAGGAGGAGGAGAAGGAGGAAGAGGAGGAGGAGGAGGAAGAGGAGGAGGAGGAAGAGGAGGAGAAGGAGGAGGAGGAGGAGGAGGAGAAGGAAGAAGAGGAGGAGAAGGAGGAGGAGGAGGAGGAGGAGGAGAAGGAAGAAGAGGAGGAGAAGAAGAGGAAGATGAGGAGAAGGAGGAAGAGGAGGAGGAGAAGGAGGAGGAGGAAGAGGAGGAGGAAGAGGAGAAGGAGGAGGAGGAGAAGGAAGAAGAGGAGGAGGAGAAGGAGGAAGAGGAGGAGGAGGAAGAGGAGGAGGAGGAGAAGGAGGAGGAGGAGAAAGAGGAGGAGGAGGAGGAGAGGGAGGAGGACTCTGATCCTTGGTGCTCTCTGAGCGTGATTGTTTAAATGCAGACATTTCATTACCCAACTAAGTAACATCATCAGTAATAGAATGATAGAAGGGAGTGGGGTTTGTGGGGGGGAGGAGGAGGAGGAAGAAGAAGAAGAGGAGGAAGAGGACTATGAGTTCTTTGGTGCTCTCTGAGCTTGCTTGTTTTCAGCAGACATTTCATTACCCTACTAGGCAACATCATCAGAGTTAGAAGGGAGTCAGGTTCGCTCTCTGTTTATATAGACTAGTGCAGGGGTGTCAAACTGTCGTCCAGCAGGCCAGATGCCTCATGGTCAAAACCGCGCCCACCCCATTGCCAGCAATGGGAAAAAAGTCACGATACGTCGCGACACATCACGTGATGTTTGACAACCCCTGTACTGGTGGCTTGCCAATGTTGGTGGGAATTTCTGGGTGGTGTCTTGATTAGGCTGTTGTTTTCTGTGTTATTTTTTTTCATCTGCGTTGATAGCTCCTTGATTAGAGGTGTTGTTCGCTGCTTGATCGACCCAGATCTCTTTCAGTGGCCCTTATGCGCCTTACAGTGAGGCGTTTCCGCTCCCTTTTGTCACGGTCCTCCGTGTCTTGGACAGAAGCAAATCTGCACTTGTGCATCGTTTAAGATAACAGTCCCTTGAAGCTCTCTCAGTTGGATGGAGATCATTCATTTTGCAATTAATAATATTAATTTTACGGGGGCAATTGGCTGCGATAAAGGATCGTCCATTCATCAGGTCCTCCTAAGAGTCAAACTCTGGCAGATGTTTGCACAGAGCTTGAAATAAACGGGGAGGCAGTAAGGATGAGGTCATTATTGGCTAAAGCCAGAGATCCAAGGGTGGGAAGAACAATTTCCCAGCTGGAAGTCTGCGAACTCCACAAAGTTTCAGAGTAAGCAGAAGAATGGCATAACAAGTTCCCAGATCTCTGTGAGTTTTTTCTCACACGCTGATCTCAGCCACTCTCGTTTCTGGCTGAGGCTATGTGTTCCTTTAAAAAGAAACAAAAAACTGGAAAGATGGTGTCACGGTGTGAAAATTTAATGGTGTGTCGGGAGATCACCTCTTGCCCCCTTCCCAATGGGACGTAACTGAGTAAAGCAGAAGTACAGAGTTGGAAAGGATCTTAGAGGTCTTCCCCCTGCTTGAGTAGGACCGGAGGGAGAAGGAAGGAGAGAGAGAGAGAAAGCAAGCACAGATAAGGAGGAGGAGGAGAAGACTTAAACCTGTGTTCATCTGAGCCCAGCTGCCATCCAGCCGATAAGGAGGACATTTCTTTCAAGCCTAACTCAACAATTCAGCCCAGAACAAATTGCCCTAGTGGTCTCCTTTTAAGGTGACCAACTTTTTTACAATGAGAAGGAAGACACAAATAAATTGAAGAAAAAAAAGTGAGTCTAATGCAGTGGTTCTCAACCCTTTTAATGCCGTGACCCCAACCGGTGGTAAGTCGAGGACTACTCAACCGGTTGTAAATCGAGGACTACTCAACTGGTGCAGCACCGTTTGCAGACTGGGACTTTTGGTGGGCTCAGCAGGGCAGACACAGCCTGGACAATTCCTGTTGGCTTTTGAAAGCCACTAGAATTAGACTCTATTCAAGAGAGTCTCTTCTATTGGCTTTCAAAAGCCAATAGAATAAAAGGGAGTAGCACAGCTAAGGAAAAGGGGGAAAAAATGGCGGACTGCGTTGTTTGGCGACCCTCGTGAAATGGTCGTTTGAGCCCAAATGGGGTCCCGACCCACAGGTTGAGAACCACTGTTTTAAGGTGACCAACTTTTTTACAATGAGAAGGAGGACACAAATAAATTGAAGAAAAAAACGTGAGTCTAATGCGTACATGTATGCCTGTCGTGTTTCGGTAAGAAGTAAACAAAGCCACTTGCGTGCGGTGCACTCTTGCGCGCGGCGCACTCTGGCGCACGGTGCACTCTCTCAAAACAATTCTCCTTTGCGGAGCGCATGCGTCTCATAATCGCGTCTCGCCGCACTGTACCGAGCCTTGACGAATCGTCATGTCAAATACAAATACGTCACATCACACGCAACGGATCGGCTCGGCATCGATCGAATACGGAGATTTACAGATTTTAGTCTTCAGATATTGAAAAGGAGGACATGTAGGAGGACACTTTTCGAGACGGAACTTACAAAAGGAGGACTGTCCTCCCTAAAGGAGGACGGTTGGTCACCTTACTCCTTTCCTCTCCAGGTAACCAAAGGAATTGCTCGACGTTTTTACCGGTAGAGAGTTGCCGATTGAACATTTCTCCGGTCGTGAAATAAAGGAGCCCTGAAAAGAGACAGAGGCTTCCTTCGTGTGAGGGACACGCAACTCAGATGCCATCCGAGAAGAGCCTCCTGCCACGGGTGGGATCCCAGGTGCTACTGAAAGACCACCTGGAGACCAGATGTCAGACTTAAGAAGGGGGGGAGACCATGGAGTTGAGCCTCTAATGTCTTGCTTTGAACACCCTTTGAGCTACGAAACCGAAGACAGGGACAGATGAGGAACAGCTCCTCGTCTGCCAGAGGTAACCCCAAATTAAGTTCTGAGTTAGACCTGGGTAGACTTGGGTAGATTTGAGAATTGAGAAACCTCTGCCCATCCCTTTGGAGAGCTGGTTCCACAAAGCGCAAGTGGGAGAACTCACTCTACCTTGCTCAACAAACTGGGATTGTTGTGGTTAAGGCAGGGGTAGGCAACCTTGGCCCCCTTCATGACTTGTGGACTTCAACTCCCAGAATTCCTGAGCCAGCCTGGCTCAGCTTGGAAACCTCTCCCTTTCCCCTCAGCGTGGCTGGCTCAGGGATTCTGGGAGTTGAAGTCCTCGAGTCATAAAAGAGCCAAGGTGGCCTACCGCTGGTATAGGGCAGGGGTAGGCAACCTTGACTCTTTTATGATTCGTGGACTTCAACTCCCAGAATTTCTGAGCCAGCATGAGGGAACTATGGCCCTTCATGACTCGTGGACTTCAACTCCCAGAATTCCTGAGCCAGCATGGGGGAACTATGGCCCCTTCATGACTCGTGGACTTCAACTCCCAGAATTCCTGAGCCAGCATGACTCAGCTTGGAAATCTCTCCCTTTCCCCTCAGCGTGGCTGGCTCAGGAATTCTGGGAGTTGAGGTCCACAAATCATGAGGGGGCCATAGTTCCCCCATGCTGGCTCAGGAATTCTGGGAGTTGAAGTCCACAAGTCATGAGGGGGCCATAGTTCCCCCATGCTGGCTCAGGAATTCTGGGAGTTGAAGTCCTCGAGTCATCAAAGAGCCAAGGTTGCCTACCCCTGGGTTAGGGTATTGTATGAATGTCACTCAGGTTTCACTCTGGCGACATTTTTCCTCAAGCGTGATAGCTCTTTAATCGAACCCATTGGGGATTTGCCCAATTTTTCCTAAATAATCCCAGGCCAATCAATTTGATGAGGGTTCCTCCTCCTCCTCCTCCTCCTCCTCCTCCTCCTCCTCCTCCTCCCCCCCCTTGTATATTTTATTTCTTCATGGTTTCGAAAACCAAGGATTTGGGTGGGGTATTCCCTCTGCCCCATCCCTCTTTCCTTTCTTTCGTGGAAAAGGTTCCTTCATCCCAGCAAGGATTCTGTGTGTGCTTCCTTCTCTGTTCTAATTACAATGTGCCTTAGTCACAGTAGGGTCTAGTAAATCTCCTTTTGTGATAATACACACAGTCCACTGTGTGGCTTTCACGAGGAAGGAGGGGGGGGGAAGAGAATGTACTTTGATTCATTTCACACACACACACACACACACACACACACACACACACACACACAGCTCCTAATTTCCATCACTCTGTCTCCTGAAAGTGCATTAATATTAGCAATGCAGCCCCGAGACGTAGATCCATCTTCACAGAGATCTGAGAAAAATCAGATTTACTTGAAATTCTGAAGTGGGCAGAGCGACTCAGCGCCAGGCTTAAAAGGAAGTGCTAACCTTCCTTTCTTGAATGCTTGTTATTATTTGATTCTCCCCCACTCCAGCTGCGTTTTAGCACTCACTTCCTCTCCCTTCTGCGCTTCCCCCCTCCCCAGTGGCGCACCAGAATGCCAAAAGGAACCGCTGATCAAAAAGGGAAGTTTATTCAAAAGTGTGCAGGTTCGGCAGCAGCCTTGTGAGTTCAGCAAGAGGGTAAGAATGCTCTGGGTTTTCATTTCATTTCCTCGCTTTTAAAAAGTATTTCCCCTTTTTCTACTTATCTGAGACCTTCCTTCCTTCCTCTCTCTCTCTCTCTCCTCTTCCTGCCTCCCTCCCTCCCTCCCTCCCTCTCTTCTCTTCCTTCCTTCCTCTCTTTCCTGCCTTCCTTCCTCCCTCTCTTCTTCCTACTATCCCTTCCCCCTCTCCCTTCCTTCCTCCCTTCTTCCTCTTTCCCTCCCCTCCCCTTCCCTCTCTCCTTCCTTCCTTCCTTCCTTCCTCTTTCCTGCCTTCCTTCCTCCCTCTCTTCTTCCTCTCTCCCTCCCCTCCCCCCTCTCCCCTTCCTTCCTTCCTTCCTTCCTCCTTCCCTCCCCCTCCCCTCCCCTTCCCCCTCCCCCTCCCCTTCTTTCTTTCCTTCCTTCCTTCCTTCCTTCCTTCCTTCCTCCCTCCCACTCTCCCTCCTTCTGTCCTTCCTTCCCTCCCTCCCCCTCCCCTCCTCTTCTTTCTTTCCTTCCTCCCTCCCTCCCACTCTCCTTCCTTCCATCCTTCCTTCTGTCTCTCCCCCTCTCCTCCCCTTCCTTCTTTCTTCCCTCCCTCCCACTCTCCTTCCTCCGTCCTTCCCTCCCCCCCTTCCTTCTTGCCTTCATGATACCGCTTCCTCCTCCTCCTATTTTCACCATTACAACGACCCTGCGAGGCATGTTGGGCTGAGAGAGAGAGAGAGGCTGGCCCGTTTTTCTTGCCTACGGCAAAGCTAGAACTCTCCGTCTCTTGGTTTCCAGTGTGCCGCCTTCGCCACTACACCAAATCACCTCTGGTTTCTCAGCCAGGTACAGCCTCCGAGTCTGCAGTTCCATACCTCTTCATTCCTTCAATCCACAGACGCCTCTCCCCAGTCCCACCCTTATTAACTGACCCGAGAAGCAGGCAACTGGGCAGCCCCCTGGACCCCCAGGTTGCACATTGGGGAAGCTGTGCGCCGTTTGCGCCTGTGCCCGAGAACTTTTCTCCTGGGCCCGGAACGACAGCATCCTCGTGTTTTCATTGTGACAAAGGACAACAGTGTCTTTGGCTCGTAAGCCTGACCTCAGACAGCCTGAGCAAAAAGGAGATCTGTTCTCGTTTTTTAGCACCCACCTCCCAAAACACAAAGCGCCGTTTATCGCACAAGTTGTCTTTTGTCAGGAGCTTCCCTGTAAAAAACAAAAACGAAAAACAAAACCCAGACAAAATCCAGAGTGGAGAAATTCGTTTGCAGCCCTATGTTGCTCAGAAAGACATCTCCGAGGGTGTAAGGGCACGTGGGGAGATGGGTTGAAGAGATGCTGGCTAGGACAGAGGTCCCCAACCTTTCGCGCACCAGGGACCGGTTCCATGGAGAGAGGTTTTTTCCGTGGAGCGGAGGGGGCGTGGTTTTGTGTGCTGCCAGCATCTCGTGGATGGGGCTTTGCTTGTTTGTGCGGACCGGTTGCTGGCATGCCGCAATCCATTACCAGTCCATGGACCACGGGTTGGGGACCCCTGGCCCAGAATGAACAGATAAGAGTCCGCGTAGCCCACAGCTGTATAATGGGTGGGAAAAAAGCTCAGAAAATATCCTTTCTCGTTTCTCAGGCTATAAAGGAGACAGCGGGAGAATTGTACTTTCAGACTTGCAAGATTAATCTAGCTTCACAATAACAGAATAACAGTTGGAAGGGACCTTGGAGGTCTTCTAGTCCAGCCTACTCGAGCAGGAGACCCTATACTATTTCAGAGCAATGATTGTCGAATCTCTTTTTAAAAACTTCCAGTGATGGAGCACCCACAACTTCTGGAGGCAACTGCTGTTCCACTGGTTAATTGTTCCAACTGTCAAGAAATATCTCCTTAATTCCAGGTTCTTTATCTTGAACAAAATCAAGGCAGGGATTTCCTGAGTTTCTTCCTTGCCCATCCCTCTTTCTCTAGAGTCCAGATCATGTAATCTTTCATGGTTCTTTCATACCTTTCTCAAATAAATTCCTTTACACTCGCCTTTTAATTTGTGAATATATTTAGCTGCTGCTTCAGTCTAAGAAAGAAAAAAAAACAGAGCATGATTTTAAGAAACTGCAGATCTACCTTGGTATGCAAGCACCCTTCCTTCCTTCCTTCCTTCCTTCCTTCCTTCCTTCCTTCCTTCCTTCCTTCCTTCCTTCCTTCCTTCCTTCCTTCCTTCCTTCCTTCCTTTGAAGGAAGAGTCTTCATCATGGTTCAGTCCAAGCCAGGGATAAACAACATGGTGACTGCTTTAGGAAGAAGGTTGCAGTTTATTGAGGAGGAGAGCCAGACCGGAAGATGGTTCTGGTAGAGAGAGGAGGAAAAAAGGGCTGAGCACATGTAGGGAGTAGGTTTTTATACCCTTTGGAGCCTTTTGTTTTGAGTTGTTGCCTGTTCCTGTGGCATGAACTTTGACCTGAGTCTGAGTGTGCTTTTCTGGTATTCTGATGGTGATGGGTTAATCTTAATATGACCACAGGTCATATCCTGTTTCCCTGGGGCTGGAGCTAATGACTCTTAGAGTTTGGGTGAGGTATGTAGCTTTTAGGTGTCTTTGTCTTCTTAATCTCCTAGTTTCAACCTTCCTGATGGCTTACATCTGCATTTGTACAGAGCTGGCTTCTGCTTGGGGGAGGCAGACTTGGGGCTATTAAGAAAAACTGGGCATGCTTTTCTGCTTCTTTAAGATCCTTTGAGGAAATATATTTTTCTGCCCTTTTAATATTTCCTTCTCTGGGAGACTGACTTCCCACACTTACTTACTTACTTCCTTCCTTCCTTCCTTCCTTCCTTCCTTCCTTCCTTCCTTCCTTCCTTCCTTCTCCTCCTTTCTTTCTTTCTTTCTTTTCTCTCTCTCTCTCTCTCTCTCTCTCTCTCTCTGGGAGGGCTGTGGGGCACCTCCTTCCTCTGATAGGGAAAAACAAGGCGGGGGGCTAGCACTAGAGTTGGTGATCTCCTAAGAGGGAACCTCTTTGCAACCCAGTTGTCATCAGAATAGACCATGTAAATCCAGGTTGCAATGCTGGCCTAATCTTTCTGGCTTTCCTGATTTCTGCTCCTGCAGAGGACAAAGGCTTCCGGCTTTGATGCCTTTAATATTACCTTGCATTCCATCAAACAAATAAAACACCCCTTACATCCTGGGTTTTCCCCTGGCTGCTCTCTCTCTCTCTCTCTCTCTCTCTCTCTCTCTCTCTCTCTCTCTCTCTCTGTGTGTGTGTGTGTGTGTGTGTGTGTGTCCCTCTCTCTCTCTTTCTCCCTCTCTCTCTCTTTCTCCCTCTCTCACTCCCTTTCCTTCTCTCTCTCTCTGTCCCCCTCTGTCCCTCCCTCTCTCTTTCTCCCTCTCTCACTCCCTCTTTCTCTCTCTCTCTCTCTCTCTCTGTATCTCTCTCTCTCTGTCCCCCCTCTGTCCCTCCCTCTCTCACTCCCTCTTTCTTTCTCTCTCTCTCTCTCTGTGTCTCTCTCTGTCCCCCCTCTATCCCTCCCTCTCTCTCTTTTTTCCCTCTCTCATTCCCTCTCCTCTCTCTTTCTCTGTGTCTCTCTCTGTCCCCCCCCCTCTGTCCCTCCCTCCCTCCCTCCCTCCCTCCCTCTCTCTCTCTCTCTCTCTCTCTCCCCACCTGCTTTGTGTATAAAAGAAGTCCTACGTGTCTCCACAGCTGCCTTTTCTCAAGAAATCCCCCGCAGGCTGCGGTCTATTTGTAGCTCAGCGGTTGATTCAGAACAAGAAGAAATCTCTCTCCCGCCTCAGTCTGGGATCAAGGACAGGGACAATCAGAGCTTGAGTGCTTTCCCCCCAGAGGGCTTTTTGGCACAATTGGGTGGAAATTATTTTCAATTTAAGGGGTGGAGGAAATCAGGTCAGCCTTGAATTCGTTCTGGAATCTGGAAATGTGTGTTATACCCAAAGGGGAACAGGAGATCGCCTCCTTTGAGCATTGCTCTGTTTTCATGGGGGTTGGCTTCTGGGTAATACAGGTGAGTCCTTGAGTTAAGACAGGGGTAGGCAACCTTGGCTCTTTTATGACTGGTGGACTTCAACTCCCAGAATTCCTGAGCCAGCCATGCTGAGGGGAAAGGGAGAGGTTTCCAAGCTGAGCCATGCTGGCTCAGGAATTCTGGGAGTTGAAGTCCACGAGTCATGAAGGGGCCGTAGTTCCCTCATGCTGGCTCAGGAATTCTGGGAGTTGAAGTCCACGAATCATAAAAGAGCCAAGGTTGCCTACCCCTGTCCTAGGATGCCACTGAAGGACCCAATGTTGGGTTTAGACCAGGGGTAGGCAACCTTGGCTCTTTTATGACTAGTGGACTTCAACTCTCAGAATTCCTGAGCCAGCCATGCTGAGGGGAAAGGGAGAGGTTTCCAAGCTGAGCCATGGTGGCTCAGGAATTCTGGGAGTTGAAGTCCACCAGTCATAAAAGAGCCAAGGTTGCCTACCCCTGAGTTAGGACAACAGAGCCCAAAATTTCCGTTCTTAAGTCAGACGTGTGTTAAGTGAGCTTTGCCCCATTTTGACGGCCTTTCTCGCAAATGTCGTTCAGTGAATCGCTGCAGCTGATAAATTAGTAACCCGGTTGTGAAGTGAACCGGGCTTCCCCCGTCGACTTTGTTTGTCGGGAGGTCGCAAAAGGGGATCACGCGACCCCGGGACATGGCAACGGTCGTAAGGGTGAGCCGGTTGCCAAGCGTCCGAATGTTGATCACACGACCCTGGGGATGCTGCAAAGGTCGTACCTGTGAAAAATGTGGTCCTAAGTCATTTTTTTTCTGTGCTGTTGTAACTTTGCATGGTGACTAAATGGTCACTGACAGTGAAGACAATCAAACAGTGGAACAGCTTGCCTCCAGAAATCGTGGGCGCTCCAGCACTGGAGATTTTTAGGAAGAGACTAATAGACAGTCACCTGTCTGAGATGGTATAGGTCAGTGGTGATGAACCTATGGCACGTGTGCCAGAGGGGGCACTCGGAGCCCTCTCTGTGGGCACGCGCGCCTCGCTCTTTGGCTATATTTTCGCAGGAAAAAGCCATTTCTCAAGCCCCTTCCTAGCTAAAACAAGCCTCCAGAGCGAGCACGCTGTTTTCAGCTTTGAATTATATCAAATCTGACACCAAAAACAGACTAACAGATGACCTGAGTGCTGCATGTGTTGCTCTCAAACTTACAAAGTATGAGCCAAATTATCAGCATGCATACAGCAGCAAAAATCACATTAATTGTTCAAAAGCATGCCAAATGCAAACGTTTACCTTTCAGTAAAAAAGTCATTTGTATTACTGAAAGCTTTGTTATTGTGTTTTTCTTTTAAGACAAAATATGTTAGTGTATGAGTTGTTTTTTTCTAAACTAAACCTCCGTGTTCAGATTCAATTGCTGTGTTGGCACTTTGCGATAAATAAGTGGGTTTTGGGTTGTGGTTTGGGCACTCGGTCTCTAAAAGTTTCGCCATCACTGGTATAGGTTCTCCTACTTAAGCAGGGTGCTGGACTAGAAGACCTCCAAGATCCCTTCTAGCTCTGTTCTGTTCTGTTCTGTTCTGATCTCAAATGCAAAACTTTATTGAATACAGCATATCGGCACTGATGAATAGAAAACCAGCTCTGGCAATCTGGTGCTAGAACCATAAGCAAAAAAGAGTAAATCTTCCCTTCCCCCCTGACAGTCCAGGTCACATTGTCTAATGAGCCTTCAGACATTTGTTATGAGAAGAAAGTCTCTCCTCACCATAACATTTCTTGGATGACCTTGATTCCCATTTAGTTAGAATCAGCGGTGGGATTCAGCCGGTTTGCACTGGTTCGGCAGAACTGGTAGCTAATTTTTGCTACATTCGGAGAACGAGCTGGCTTCCAGAAGTCCATCTAGGCCTCGGAGGCCTCCCAGGCCTAGAATAGCCCACCAGAAGTGCATGGATGCCACTTCCAGAAGTCTGTTCTAGGTCTCAGAGGTCTGGAGGAGGCCTCCCAGGCCTAGAACGGCCCACTGGAAGTACATGGATGCCACTTCCAGAAGTCCGTTCTAGGCCTCAGAGGCCTGGAGGAGGCCTCCCAGGCCTAGAACGACCCACCGGAAGTGCATGGATGCCACTCCCAGAAGTCCGTTCTAGGCCTCAGAGGCCTGGAGGAGGCCTCCCAGGCCTAGAACGACCCACCGGAAGTGCATGGATGCCACTCCCAGAAGTTCGTTCTAGGCCTCAGAGGCCTAGAGGAGGCCTCCCAGGGCTAGAACAGCCCACCGGAGGTGCATGGATGCCACTTTCAGAAGTCCGTTCTAGGCCTCGGAGGCCTAGAATGCCGCACTGGAAGTGCATGGATGCCACTTCCAGAAGTCCGTTCTAGACCTCGGAGGCTGAAGCCTGCATCGAATAAGAGAACTGGTTGTTCAGATATTTGAATTCCACCACTGGTTAGGATCCACCTGTGCATTCCATCACCCCCTTCCCCCCTTGGTCTGTTGGCCAGCGAAAGAGCAACATGGCTGTCATAGCGTGAGCATGCTTTGTAGCTTGACACTACCTCTACTTCCCAGAGAACCAAAGAGGATCCCTTCTGAAATCCTTCCCACACCCCTTTTCCTTCTCTGGGCTGAGATGTCTTTTATCTAACCTGTGCCCTAGCTGTCACTCCCAAGGTTATTCTCCCAGCCCATTGCCACTTGCAATTGTTCCACACTAACACATCTCCAAAAGGCCCAGAGAGAAAAACAAGTGAAAAAATAGGGGGAAAGATGAAAAAAGGAAAAAAAAAACAACCCTGAAAATCCAGAGGCCTGGGGCATTTTTATTTAGCTTCCTTTTTCGAGGAATGGAGGCAGACAAGGAAACCAGGTCAATAGCAGAAATGAAGTGAACTTGGCTGAACTGATGGGACTTCACTGGAGCAGAACAGAACAGAATAACAGAGTTGGAAGGGACCTTGGAGGTCATCTAGTCCAACCCCCTGCTCAGGCAGAAAATCCTATACCATTTCGGGCAAATGGCTGTCCAGTTTCTTCTTAAAAACTTCCAGTGTTGGCGCATTCACCGCTTCTGGAGGCAGGTTGTTCCACTGGTTAATTGTTCTAACTGTCAGGAAGTTTCTCCTTAGTTCCAGGTTGCTTCTCTCCTTGATGAGTTTCCACCCGTTGCTTCTTGTCCTGCCTTCAGGCGCTTTGGGGAATAGCTTGACTGCCTCTTCTTTGGGGCAGCCCCTGAGATACGGGAAGACTGCTATCCTGTCCCCCCTCATCCTTCTCTTCATTAAACTAGACATATCCAATTCAGCAACCGTTCTTTATATGTTTTAGCCTCCAGTCTTTTAATCATCTTGGTTACCCATCTTTGCACTTTCCCCCCAAAAGTCTCAGCATGTTTTTTGTAAAGTGATGACCAAAACTGGATGGAGGATTCCAGGTGTGGCCTTACTAAGCAGCAGTGAGGGTTTAGCTTCTCCTTCATTGCATCTCCGGTGGAGAAGCTGGAATGACGGTGTCTGTATTTTATTTTATTTTTAAGGGCATTTTGTGAACACCGAGTTTGCAGTCCAGACTGCGAAAGGAAATAACCCCAAGTTTTCCTGAAGTTTGTTTGTTCTTAAGAGTTTTGACCTTAAAAAAAAAAAAGCAAGGGTAAAGGAGAAGCACAGATACGTTTTTTTTTTTTTCTATAATCATGCAGGTTCGGAATGAGAAATAGGCCATATATAGCTATGAAATGCACCAAGCCGAGCTGCTTTTGGTTCCTTCTTTGTCTGGGAGAAAAATGGGAAGATTTGTCAATGCAGGAACGCAGGCTTCTGAGGGGAGTAACAATCCACAGAAGGGAAGCGGTGCTTAATCCTTACTCCGAAGAAGGATGGCGTCCACCAAGGTGTAATTTAATTTTATAGGGCCAGACGAAAACCTGCCAGGCCCCATCGATCATGGAGTGATCAATGGGAAGGCAAAGCCGGCCTAGGGATTAGATAAAAGGAAGGCTCTACACTCGGATGCAGATTTTTGACCTCCTAATTTGTTAATTGCGTTGCCAGGAAGGGCGAGAACAAACTCGTGGTTTAGCCCAATTTGCATGGGGCTTTGCGTCTGTCCTCCACGGGCTTTGCAAGACCAGGAGAATGCAGGGTCTCTGCCCTCCTCAGCCATTCTTCCTCTAATGATGTATCCTTGAGTCAGGCCTAGTGACATATCGACGTCCAGCAGACAGGTTCCTAGTCCTTATGGTGAACAGTAACTGCTAGGCCCAACAGGTTATGGTGAACAGTAACTGCTAGGTCCAGCAGTCAAGTTTCTAGTTCTTATGGTGGTCAGAAACCACGAGGTCCAACAGTCAGGTTTCTAGTCCTTCTGGTGAACAGTAACTGCTAGGTCCAGCAGTCAGGTTTCTAGTCCTTATGGTGGTCAGGAACCACTGGGTCCAACAGTCAGGTTTCTAGTCCTTATGGTAGTCAGGAACCACTAGGTCCAATAGTCAGGTTTCTAGTCCTTCTGGTGAACAGTAATTGCTAGGTCCAGCAGTCAGGTTTCTAGTCCTTATGGTGGTCAGGAACCACTAGGTCCAACAGTCAGGTTTCTAGTCCTTCTGGTGATCAGGAACCGTAGAATAAAGGTGCTGTTCTAAGGAGCTGAGGAAAGATTTTGGCAGTCGAAAAGACTGACAAAGTTTGTTTTTCATTAGAATAGACGGTTACGTTTCCTCCCGGATGCCAACCCACAGAAGCTTCTTTGGAAAATAATTGTTCTGAGCCGGCCTACGGGGAGGATTTTCGTTTTTTTACAGTTCTTCCTTAAAACAAATGACACCCCGAGGCCTTCCCATCGCTCAATTTGCTTTTGAAAAGGGTTCCCGGATCTGCAAGATAGAATGGAAATTTTCATGGCAAAAGGGATCCCCCTGCCCCATTGCTCCGTTTCCGGCTTTCTTTAACCCAGCCGGGGAAACTGTCCTCCAACCTTTACAGGCTGGGAAGGCGCTGGAACAAAGTTTGGGAAACTTTTTCTCACATTCCATTCCTTTCCATCAGCTTTTCCCCTTTCTGGAAAATTAATTCAGCCCGGCATCTGGGGAGGCTGCTTGGCAGAGCCGCAGGAAGAGAGCTGCGACTGTTTTGTTTGGGATTTTGGAGGTCGGCCTAACCCACAGCTGGGGTGGGGGCTCCTGCAGCCACTAATTCATCTGGTCAGCCTGCCTGAATGTTCCCCCCTAAAGCCCCCCTCCCCTTTCCTTTTGGCTCTCTCCTATGGAATGTTGAGTAATGCATTTACTACAGGGAGAGGGTTTACTTGTCACTCCCTTTGCAAAATTCCTTGGTTTGGAAGGAGTTAGCTCTTGGCAGGCAGCTCTCCTCTCTCCCTTTCTCTCTCTCTCCCCCCCCCCCTCTCTCTCTCTCAGATAGATAGATAGATAGATAGATAGATAGATAGATAGATAGATAGATAGATAGATAGACAGACAAATGATTGATGAGGCAGGTAGGTAGGTAGATGATAGATAGATAGATAGATAGATAGATAGATAGATAGATAGATAGATAGATAGACACAGACAGACAGACAAATGATTGATGAGGCAGGTAGGTAGATAGATAGATAGATATTGAGGATATAGATAGATAGATAGATAGATAGATAGATAGATAGATAGATAGTTAGATAGATAGATAGAGATAGATAGATAGAGATAGATAGATAGATAGATAGATAGATAGATAGATAGATATTGAGGAGATAGATAGATAGATAGATAGATAGAGAGAGAGAGAGAGAGCTAGCTAGCTAGCTAGATAGATAGATAGATAGATAGATAGATAGATAGATATTGAGGATAAAGGTAGATAATAGATAGATAGATAGATAGATAGATAGATAGATAGATAGATAGATAGATAGATAGATAGAGTAGTGGCCAAAATTGTGGAAACCTTTTGAGAAAAGTGTATTTTTGAGGTTTGATGGATAATAACACCATTGTTCTTTGGCGTAGTACCATAAAATTATATATCAGTGGAAAGATAATTTAATCAAGAATGTAATGCAACAAAGTTTGTTCAATTATCTATACTGTATTCTATGAAAAGTTATAGCCAAACAACCAGAAAAAGGAAGCACAACTTGCTTAGGTTGATATCAAGTAACTTTCCTTCATCTGATTATAGCCAATGAGGCTGAGTATTTAGAGAGCCAATCGAGTGTCATCCTGTTTTGGCAATGAGCCAATCAGATTCAATTATTCAGGATTCCGTTATTGATCTCATGTATTGAAGTTGAGAGGAGGACATTTGTCAATGTGTTATGTGATTGCTATCAAGTTGGTTGGGGTTTTTTGTGCTCCTTCATTTAGTGAGCTTGTAAAACGTAATAAAATTAAAGAAATGGTGCAAAGAGTTGGCTGGTCGTCCAGAAAGCGATGTAAAATAGTATTATTAAGTGAACAAGACTACAGTTATACAGAAATTAGAAGAAAAATTGGTGGAAATTTAACCAAAGGTGGCATTTCTACTATACACTTTTCCCAAAAGGTTTCCACAATTTTGGCTACTACTGTAGATGACAGATAGATAGATAGATAGATAGATAGATAGATAGATAGATAGATAGATGATAAATTAGATAGATAGATATTGATAGATAGATAGATAGATAGATAGATAGATAGAGAGAGAGATGATAGATAGATAGATAGATAGATAGATAGATAGATAGATAGATAGATAGATAGATAGATGCAATGGTGGGATTCAAATATGTGAACAACCGGTTCTCTGTGTGGATGCCACTTCCGTAAGTCCATTACCCACCAGGATTTGTGGACTTCTACTCCCAGAATTCTCCAGCCAATCAGGCTGGCTGTGGAATTCTGGGAGTTGAAGTCTATACATCTTGAAGTTGCTCAGGCTGAGAAACCCTGCCCTAGATGGCTGAGTTTAGGCAAGCCATAAGCTAGAATGACAAACCATGATAACGAAGCCAGCTTTGATGTGACCCAAGACATCAAAAGCAAAGAAACTGTATGCTGGCTTGGTGACCCTATTCGAAATTCATCATCCAACCAAGCCAACATTGGTTCTCCACGACTGATAGATGCTCTCAAAATTCTTGGTGAAAAAGAGACCTTGGTCATCTCCTGGTTTCTCGTGATCCTACAAAGATCTCAAACCTCTTAACTGCAAAGCCCAACCAAGAGATTCACCCAGATTTTTTAAAAACATAAATTATAGTGCCAAGAGCTCAGATCTGAGATATGAAGCCCCCAACCCATCTTTATGGCCGAGATCCAGTGGTGGGATTCAGCCAGTTCACACCAGTTTGGCAAAACCGGTAGCTAATTTTTTTGTTGCCCAGACCCAGAATGGACTTCCAGAAGCGGCATCCACACAGAGAACCGGTTGTTCACCTATTTGAATCCCATCGCTGCCAAGATCCTTCAGACAGGCTCTTTCTGAACCTTTTAAATCTCTTTTACTGGAAAGTTTGCACAGTGGATTAAGGGTTGATTTATTTGACTAGCTCCTCAATGGCATTTTCCCATCTGCTGTTTAACATGTGTTCAGAAATAACATATTTTTGGCCTTCCCACCCTCAGCTTAATCTCTTACACAGAAAGTATCAGGAAGTGAAGTTGGGCTGTTTGCTAAAGAGTCTCCCAACATTTATAAATACATAAATTTAATAAATAAATTTAGCATTTCTGGATTCCTGGATATCTTATGGGCGAGCAACCGTCCTCCTTTAAAGAAACAAACTGGCTATTTTTGACTCCAGACCTGTGGGTTTTCTCGCTTTTTTCGCCGTGATGACTGCCCATCAAATTCTTTTGCCTGATTGCTCACCTTGATCGGCCGTTGGCTAAACCCACAAACCGACCTCTTTTCATGCTAGGCTAGTTTCATGCAAGCTGGGCTTTTTTTGATGCTAAAGATGGAAAAACACAGCATCTGTCTGCTCCTTTAAAAGAATAGGTCATCTGTTTTCTCCCAGAGAAATTCAGCCCTGGCTTCCTTTTTGTTGCACTGAAGAAAAACAGATGCTTTTCTCAAACTTGCGGATGGAGGGAGGAAGAAGAGGAATAATAGCAGAGTTGGAAGGGACCTTGGCCGTTTTCAACAAAATCGAACCGCTTTCTGAAAAAGCTGCCTGCTTGGGCTGCTGAATCATCTGCTTTGATAAGGAGGAATCGAAATACAACGAGGGCCTTCCTCGAACGCACCAGATCACAAAGGCACAGGCCACGTTTTAACCTGGATTGTGACTCTAACATCTGGAATACAGTTGATGGTTTGGATGTGTGAAAACTCGAACTTGCATTAAGTAAACCACAGTTAAGATGATGCATGCAATCAGAGCCAGTGAATCAATCTATCAGAATAGAACTGGCTGTCTCTTGGAAGGAAGGAAGGAAGGAAGGAAGGAAGGAAGGAAGGAAGGAAGGAAGGAAGGAAGGAAGGAAGGAAGGAGGGAGGGAGGGAATAACACAGTTGGAGGGATCCTTGGAAGTCTTCCAATCCAACCACCTGCTCAAGCAGGAGACCCAATACCGTTCCAGACAAATGGCTGTCCAGTCTCCTCTTAAAAACCTCCAGTGATGAAGCACCCACAATTTCTGGAGGCCAGCTGTTCCACTGGTTAATTGTCCCCGCTGTTAGGAACTTTCTCCTTAATTTCAGGTTGCTTCTCTCCATGATTAGTTTCCATCCATCGTTTCTTCTCTTGCCTTCTGGTGCTTTGGAAAAATAAGTTGACCCCTTCCTCCTTGTGGCAGCCTCTCAGATGCTTTTCTCTAGACTGGCCCTTCCCAATTCCCCCAACCGTTCTCCGTATGTTTTACTCGGCAGAAACTGCTGGCTCTGTATTTTATATTAAGGCGCTACCGATAGCCAAAGATACAACGGCATTGAAAAAAGCGACTGATGGCCACTCCTGTTATCACCCCCCCCAGCACCCCACTGCAGTCAGGATCAAAATTTGGGTGCTGGGCAACCGGCTTTGATTTACAGTGGTTGCAGCGTCCCGGGCTCACGTCATCCCCATTTGCAACCTTCCGAGCAGGCTTCCGATGAGTAAAGTCACTAGGGAAATCCGGTTTTGCTTAGCGACTGCGTGCCTCACTTAACAACTGCAGTCATGGTAAAAACAAAAAACAAACAAACAAAAATTAGCGCTTAACCAACACCTCGCTTAGCAACAGGAGTTCTAGATCCAGATCTGGTTGTTAAGTGAAGGACTAGCTATATTTTCTAGAATTGCAACAGAACGTAGGAACACAAACTGGTGGCCAACCCAACCGGTTGTACTTACTTCAAAAAAATTACAGCCGTGCAATTCTAGTCGCAACGCGGCGTGCGATGTAAAATGACGGGAAAAGGAATTAAATTAAAAGCCAAAAGCCGGAAGGCTCTTGGGAACACCTTTTATGGGTTCAGGGGGGCAGCAAATAAATTGAATAAATAAAATAATTTTTATTTTTTGTTTTTTAACCGGTCTGGTTTTTGCACCTTTCTCGACAGAGGGGACTCTTTTGTGAAGAACCTTCTCCAAATTCTTTCCGAAGCTCTGCCAGGCTTTAATAAGAACCGCTCTTTCGTACGGGTTTGATGTGCAGATGTTAAAAAGTTGCGGCGAAGCACTCGTCCTCTTGGGGATGCACAGAGGTAGGAAAATCTGATGGGGGGGGGGTTATGGCTGTGCGGCGGCGGTGGCAATTTCTGAACAATGGGGAGCAGCGGAGTGGAAAATGGGGATCCATCGGAGCCAAGTGGGGTGTCAGCCTGAGATGCCAGGAAGGTGCACGGAGGCCCTGGGCTCGCCCATGGTGCTGAGCCAGCCTGCAGGTTTTGTACAATCTGAGAACTGTTTTTCATCTTAGAACACATGATTTTGGGATTATCTTCCTTCCCTTTCCCTCGCTTCATCTCATTTACCTTCCTTCCTTCCTTCCCCCTTCATTTCCTCCCACTCATCTTCCTTCCTTCCTTCCTTCCTTCCTTCCTTCCTTCCTTCCTTCCTTCCTTCCTTCCTTCCTCTCATCTCCATTGTTTCCTCCCTCCCTTATTCTTTTACCTTCCTCCCTCCCTTTCCTTCCTTCCCTCCTTCCTTCCCTCTTCATTTCCTTCCTCTCATCTTCCTTCCTTCCTTCCTTCCTTCCTCTCATCTTCGTTGCTTCCTCCCTCCCTTTTTCTCATTTACCTTCCTTCCTCCCTTTCCTTCCGTCCCTCTTCATTTCCTCCCTCTCATCTTTCTTCCTTCCCTGCCTTCCTCTCATCTCTGTTGCTTCCTTCCTCCCTCTTATTCTCATTTATTGTCCTTCCTCCCTTTCCTTCTTTCCCTTCATTTCCTCCCTCTTCCCTCTCATCTCCCTCCCTTCTCATTTGCCTTCCTTCCTCTCCTCCCTCCCTTCCTTTTTCCCCTCCCTCTCATCTTCCTTCCTTCCTTCTTCTCATTTACCTTCCTTCCTCTCTTCCCTTCGTTCCTTCCTTCTTTCCTCTCCTCTTTCCTTCCGTCTTTCTTTTTCTTTCCTCTCTCCCACTTCCCTCCCTTCTTCTCATTTACCTTCCTTTCTCCTTCTTTTCCTCCCTCTCTTCTTCCTTCCTTCCTCCTTCCCTCCCGTCTCCTTTCCTTGCTTCCTTCCTTCCTTCTTCCCTCCCTTCCCTTCCTCTCATCTTCCTCCCTCCCTTCCCCCTCCCTTTCCTTCCTCATCCTCCTCCCTCTCTCCCTCCCTCTCATCTTCCTTCCTTCCTTCCTTCCTTCCTTCCTTCCTTCCTTCCTTCCTTCCTTCCTTCCTTCCTTCCTTTTTACAAAAAAAACCCCTTTCCTCCAGATCACCAACCAGGGGTCAGTGCCTCCCACCCAACCCCTTGGGCGTGCAGCCAGATGCTCAAGGTGTCTCCCACCTGGATTTCACCTCCCTCCCTCCCTCTCCGCTCAGCCGCCTCTTCCTTTTTTGGAGAACAAAACCCAGAGCTTTCTCCTGGAAAGTTTCCATAGCCGCTCCAGTTTTTTGGAGATTTAAGGACGCCTTCTTTGCTTCTGCTGGACTCCAGCCAGACGGGGGGGGGGGGGGAGGGGGGGAGAGAAAGCTCCCCCCCCCACAAAGGCACCTTTGTCCTGGCTTCCCCCCACCCCTGGCCCCAGTCGGCGGAGGCATTCCGGCCTCTCTCTTTTGGCCAGGCTGCGCCTGAGGTCGATCAAAGGGTCTGTAGGCGGCCTTGGCAAGGGGCCATAAACGCAGAGGCAGACTGTTTGCCTGGGTGAATTCATTCCCAGACCCTTCCCCTTCCCCCCCCCCCCAGCTTCACAAACACATCTCCCACCCAGCTCTAGCAGAACAGCTGAGTCAGTGGCTGCTTTGCGCAGTGGCCAGAAATAAGGCATGAAATTTCTGCTCTGCACAAGAGCCAAAATCCTGTGTGTGTGTGTGTGTGTGTGCGCGCGCGCGCCGTGCGCGCGCACAGCTTCAGGTGTGCGCTTCAGATTCATGACCCAGCGATGTAATGCCATCAGTGCTACAAGGGCGTGGGGTTTGAACCGTGGAGGAGGAGGAGGAGAAAGAGGAGAACTATGGGGTCCTTGGTGCTCTCTGAGCTTGGTGGGGGTTTTGCAGACATTTTGCGACCCAAATAGGTAATACCATCAGTGCTACAAGGGAGTGGGGTTTGTGGAGTGGAGGAGGAGGAGAAGGAGGAGGAGGACTGTGGGGTCCTTGGGGCTCTCTGAGCTTGGTGGTTTTTTTGCAGACATTTCGCGACCCAACTAGGTAATGCCATCAGTGCTAGAAGGGAGTATGGGTTAAGAAGGAGGAAGAGGAGAAAGAGGAGGAGGAGAAAGAGGAGAGAAGGAGGAGGAGGAAGGTGACTGTGGGGTCCTTGGTGCTCTCTGAGCTGTTTTCTTGCAGAAGTTTCATTACCCAGATTAGGTAACATCACCAATGCTAGCAGGGAGTGAGGTTTGCAGAGAGGAGGAGGAGGAGGAGGAGGGGGGGGGAGCAGGATGACAACTGTGGGGTCCCTGATGCTTTCTGAGATTGTGTCTTTCTTGCAGATATTCATTATACTCAAAGCAGGGAACATCAGGGCTAGTGATGTTACCTAGTGTGTTATCTAGCAGAGCGTTTGCGTGCACGCACTTGCCAGCTGCTCACATGAGTGGGGATGCATGCACACACTCATCCCGTACTTCCTTGGCCCGGTTCTGAATGGCTCAATGCCTGATAGTGGGCCGTGGGTTGGGCACTCCTGCTTTACACACAAGCCGAGCCTGAAGCTGTGTTCACGCTGAACCCCAGCAAACAAGCCACATTAGCCCTGCAAACAGGCCCAGTTTGGGCAGAATACAAGGATGGAAAGATGCTGTTGTGAATGACCGTTCAGAACCA
This sequence comes from Crotalus tigris, assembly GCF_016545835.1. Lineage (NCBI taxonomy): Eukaryota > Metazoa > Chordata > Lepidosauria > Squamata > Viperidae > Crotalus > Crotalus tigris. Next base: position 697,112 of record NW_024097260.1, on the reverse strand, counting down.
AGGTTGATGCTCTATGGTTGTGGCGTTGCAGGAATCAAGCAGTCGTAAGCTGAGGACTAACTACCTGTACTAGGCAGGGTCAGGAGTGTCTTAAAGGTGGCAGAGTCATCTTGAAGTCGATTGATCCATTAATGTCATTTTAAGAATGTAGTTGGGTTTAGCTGAGTGAGCCTCTTCTTCATGGTTTAAACCAGGGGTCCCCAACCCGTCCGTCTGTGGCTCACTGCCGGACCACAGAAGTAATAGGCAAGTGCATGAAGGCACACATGAGTGCAAAGCTGCATTTTTTTTTATTAAAAATTTTTAAGTTTTACAAAACAATTCCCTTCCCCAAACCCCCCCAACCCTCCCATACCCCCCCCCGACCTTCCCAGAGCTGAATACAGGCTTAATTCAAATTTTTTCAAAAAATCTTAGAACACATATAAACTATAAGCAAATCTAAATACATTAATTAAACAAATTATAAAATAGTTAACAGTAATATATAAAAAGAAAATACAAGAAGGAAGGAAAAAAGAAACAGAAAAAAAAGAAGAATCAAATAAAAAAAAACAAGAAAAATAATAAAAAAAAATTAAAAAAGAAAAAATCTATCAAATATCTTAAGTTTTAAATGTAAATTATTGAAAAACTAAATAATATTTTTTTATATCCAACTTATATTGTATAAACTCTATCCATTTTTTCCATACCCAAAAATACTTCTCTTGCGCTTGATCTTTCAAGAAAGCCGAAATCTTTGCCATTTCCGCCAAGTAGGAAACTTTAAGCTGCATTTTTTTAAAGTGGCAAGCATGTGAAACCATGCTCTCTGCCCCCCCCCCCACTACTGCTGCATCCGCTGGTCCGTCCAGCCAGAAAAAGTTGGGGAACGCTGGCTTAAACATCGTAGTTTAGGATTGAACGAAACTGCTGTGGTTTACTCCATAGCAGGAACACTTGGCTTATTATAGAGTAAGTGTAGGGTTTCCTATCTGGGCAGGGGGTTGGACTAGAAGACCTCCAAGGTCCCTTCCAACTCTGTTATTCTATTCAGTAACGGTGGGCGAATCCAGCTCGATTCTTCCAAAGCATAACCCGGTTCCTAAATCCTGCCATGTAAGAGAACAGTTGTTGCAGGGGTGAACGGCATTCAGGAATTCTCCTTTGTGGATATTTAAGAAATTAACATGTCTCATGTGCAGTGTGTGTGTGTGTGTGTGTGTGTGTGAGGTATGCTGGCAGGCTGGTAAATGCATCTAAAAAAAAATGACTAATTTTCCAAGCCAGCCTTGCCCGCCTACGGATCCCTTCTGTTATTCATTTCTACTTAAAATGAGGAAGGGAGGGGAAAAAAGGGGCCAATCTAAATGTCTAGAGCTGATTTTTTTTTAATTCTGGAATTGTTTTCTGGAGAGGATGAACACAGAGGATCTGCGGTGTATGAAGGAGAGATCCTACATCTCCCTCCCTCGACAGGTAGCTCTCAACTTGACCATCATTCCTTTAGTGATGTGACTTATGACCGATCCTCGGACTTACAACCGTTGCAGCATCCCCCCAGGGTCACGTGATCAGAATTGGAGAGCTTGGCTAACTGGCGGGTATTTAGGACAGTTACAGCATCCCGGGCTCACGTGATCACCATTTGCAATTTTTCCCAGCAAAGTCAATTAACGACCGACCGCAGTCATTTCCTTAACAACTGTGGCAAAAACAAGTTATAAAATCAGACGTAACAACATCCGCCTTGCTTGCTTAGCAACAAACATTCTGGTCCCCATTGTGACTGTAAGCCCACAGTTTCCTTAAGGACCACACTGGGGTGATTCGTTGAACCACCATGGGAAAAAAAGCAAACAAATAAAAATAAAAAATTGGATGCGACTCACATCACCACCACCTTGCTTAGCAACTGAAATTCTGTTTCCCAACCCTGGTTGTAAACTGAGGACCAGCTGTATGTCTTTTAATTTGAAGCTTAAACCAACAGGTAAGGCTGGTCAATGGATTAGCAGCCCTGCCTTATTAGCTCTCTTTAATTCAGCTCTCTGGGGTTCAGGCAGTGTAATACGCCAATTATATATCTGACAAATGGGAGGGGCTGGAAAGTAATGGGTTTTGCGCGGCACCGTAGTTGGGAGTGGAAAACCATCAGTGGCTATTGATTTATACGCTGCTAAGGTCCGGGGAGGGGGTGCAGAACGCGGTTTTGTTCCAGGCCGGAAGGTCACGTGTGAAACCAAAACACGCGAGGGCTTTGCAGTGTAAAAGCAGCAGGTGCGCTAACCAAGGGATCCGGGTGGCGTTCCGAGGCTCTTTAACTACAATTAAGCCTTCTTTAAACTACAGGTGGACCTCGACTTAACGGCCGCAACTGGGACGTCTCCGCCGCTTAAGGAAGCCGGGTTGTTGAGCGGGTTGCAGCCGGTTTGACGACCGCGGTCGTTAAGCAAATCAGTACCTTTGAGGCCCAGTGCAACCGATCTGGGACCAGGGAAACCTCTGGATTCCTTCAGCGTCCGCATTAACCCGAGGTACACTGACTTGGGAGCCCCCCCCAGCTGCAAGTGGGACCCCAGTTCCTGCACCTCCCTCTCCCCAACCCTTGCCCCCTCCCCACCCAGCCCCTTCCCTTCATCCAAGTGACCCGGGGCGCCTGGAGAGCTGCAGGGGAGACGCAAGTTTACCACTTCAAGCCCCCCCCTTATAACGGGGAGGGGGTGTTTCTACCTTCCTCTCACCCCTCCCTCCCCCCCTCCCCTCCCCGGCGTCACAAGTGTCAGAGACGGCGCTGGTCCCTTTAAGAGAGCAGCCAGGCTGCTGCAAACCGTGCGCCCCAGCCCGGGCGCAATTCTTGCTGCCGTTGCGGCGGCTGCAACCGGCGGTGTGTGGGTGGGGGGGCGCTCTCCTGCCTTCCATTCCCCCCCTCCTCCTCCTCCTTCTCCTCTGCGGAGCCCAGCCGGCGCTCTCCGCAAAGTTGAACCTTTGCAACAACAACAACAACAAAACAGCTCAGTTGCAAAACGCAGCCAGCCACCGCAGCTGCAAACTGCGGGGCGCGCGTCGGCGGCGGCGGCGGCTGCTGTTGCTGCTGGTGTCTCCTCCTCTTGTTCTCCTCCACCTCCTCCTCCTCCGGCTGGGAGCTTCAGACATCTTAGGAGAGGCGGAGGAGGGAGAGATTTCCGGGCCCCCGAAGCGGACGGAGCTGCCGAGCCGAGCCGAGCCAAGCCAACGCCGGGTCCCTCTCTCGGATTTTTACGCACCGCGCCGAGCCCATGGGAAGCTGCGCCGGGGGACGGCGAGGAAGGATCGTGGCGTGGCAGGGCTTCCGCCGTCCCCTTGGATCTGCTTTTGGCTTTTCTTGAGTCTGAAATGTTCATTTGATTTTTTTATATATATATTTTTATTTTTGCAATCTCCTCTCCCCCCCCCTCGCCCCCCCAAGAATCCGCTCCACCGGGAGCCTTGCTCGGATTTGGAGACGTCTGGATGAGCAGCCCAAGGAATTATTCTTTTTATTATTATTGGGGTGGTTTAAGGGAAAAAAAAAAAAGAGAGGTCAGCGGCCTTGCACGGAGCGGCGCGGGCAGTAAGGTAAGGTCGGAGGACGACAGCTCGCTGGGGGGGGGGGGAACCTGACTTTCTCTTTGTTTATTTTTTGTTGTTTCACTCTCTCCGGGAAAGAATATAAATATGTAGCAAGGCTGCTTTGTTTTGTTTTTAAAAAAGCAAACAAACAAACCGGAAAAGGCAGGATGAAATCTGCCCTTCTTTAAAAAAAAAAGAAAAGAAATCTGATTTTTGTTTCGTTTTGTTTTGCTTGCAAAAATAAGCGGCGGGTCCTTTTGAGCACTTTTGGGGCGGCTGAGGAAGAGGAGGAGGAGAAGGGGGTGCGCTGCATTTGCAAGCGGGCGCCCGCTGGAAGGAGAGAACGGGGGGGGGGGCGCAGCGTAGAAACCACACGCGTGTAGGCGCTTGCACATGTTTCAGGGAGGGGTCTAGCCATAGGAGGCAAACACGCTCTCTTTCTGGTCGGTGTTTCTGGTTCCCCCCCCCCCCAGAGGAAGTTCTGTCTAGACTCGCGTCTTAGACGGCTAAACGCTTGAGCAATTTTAATTAATATGGATGCCAGCCTGTTTGGGGGGAGGAAAGAGGACGTGGTTCTCCTTTAAATCCCCCCCTTTTTTTGCAAATGTCTAGTTGGATCTTTGGAAAAGTTTTGCAGGGTCTGGGGGGGTGTTAAGTTTTAATTCGGGGTTTGTACTCTTGGGTGCAATCTGAGCTTGGACCCATGGAGTTGACCAGGAGTTGTGTGAATGGGATCATCTTTGCCTCCCAACACCTGAAAAGGGAGAAAAAAACTTGGTTGGCTTGGGCAAAGAAAGCTTAACTATGGTTAGCAGAGCTGGGTCTGTGTGGCCTCAACCGGGCATCCTTGTTGGCCTCTCCTAATGCACTCTGCATTGGGGCGACTAGGTTAGGTCGTGGGAATGGACCTTGTGGGGTTGATTCAGCTTGAACCTTTGGCTTGCAAACGGGCCTACTCTGCAGGGGACAAGTTGGTGCCCCCCCCCGGAGCTTGCTAAGCCTTTGTGAGTCTGAAAATCCAACTGTTGTGGCTGCTACCCAGATGCAGTATGTGTATCCTGCAGATGGGGCTTACGGGTCAAACTATGAATGGCTTAACCCGGGTTAGCATCTTCAAACTCAGCTGAAAGCTTCATACACTGCAGAAATTGCTTACAAGCCTGTTGAGTTGAGCAATTGACAACTTTTTAGCTTGAGATTCCTCGGGGTGTTTTTTTTTTTTTTTTGGTGGGTGGGGGAAGTTGCAACTCTCAGGAAATTTTCCCCCCCCCCATTTTCACCTTATTTGCCCCCCTTTTAACTAGGGAGTAAATGGCTGAACTGCACAGCCTTTTGCAAACAGCAGCTTCCTGCATGCACCAAGCTTTGAATGGCTTAGGATCTGTGTAATCAAAGCTGCCTTGTGTTTCTTATTCTGGATGGTATTTAGATGCATTTTTTTTTTTTTGGTCCTTTTATTCGCTCTTTGCCAATGTTTAGGTCTTGGAATCAGAGTTCCTGTTTCGGGTGGTTTCGTCCTCCTGGTTGCTCCACGCATTTGGTGGCTACGGAAATGGTGTTTTTCCTCTCTTCCTTTGCGATGAGGCTGCTGGGAAGTGGAGTTCGTGAAGTTTGAGCTCAAGAGCTTTAAGTGTGCAACCGCGTGGTTTGCACTGGACCCAGCCAGTCCTTTTGGCCTGCCCTGTTTTCTTTGTATAATTTCTTGCAAAAAGAAAAAAAATAAGAGGCCATTTGAAGTTGACAAGTGGACTGTGAATGAATTGACCAGGATTTCTTTCTGAGCTGCAGAGTGGGGGTGCAAATATTGGTGGGAGAAATTCTTTTGAGCTTTCAAGAGAATCTCCTATTGGTAGGAAAATAGCAGCTGGAAGCATCGGTGGGATAATTTTTCGAACAAGTGGCCTGCCCTTTTAACACAGAAGCTTCTGCAGGAAAGTTTGCTGTTTGGATATAGTTAAATAGCTTGCTTGACACGTGGCAGGCTAGCTCTTTCTAAGGTTTTAATTGGGATTTTAAGTTCTAAGTGAATTGTGTTTTGTTTCCTTGTGCAACATCTCCTTAAAGCCATAGGAAAAATTCAGGGTGACTGTGGGGCCAAAACGCGTTTTGCATTTTTAACGCAACACATTTTCCAACTTGGCATCTGGGAAAATAAAATTACGAAGGGGCTAGACCTTTGGGCGTTGAAGCCCACAGCTCTTAAAAGTTGCCAAGGTTGAAAAAAACTATCCTGTGGATTAAATTATTAAATTATGTATAGTTAAGCTGCCATTAAAATATCAGGTGGTTTGGATTAAACTGATGTGGTTTGGTTGGCTGAGTCCTGTGAATGCCAACACAGATGGCAACATAAACCAGGTTAATGTGCGGTGTGCTAAGCCCAATCAGGTTGAGCAAAGTGATCCAGAAGTGATATCTGTAGCTTAGAGACCAATTGACACATCTTGTGGAGTCCTGAGTTAATCTTGATTTCCATAAGCCACATTTAGTTGTGTTTGCACATTAAGGGAGCTGTAAACTGACTTGTAGTAATTTAGTTATAGGACAGGACAGGACAGGATATGATACGATACGATACGATATGATACAATACAATACAGTACAATAGATGAAATACAATAGGATAGGATAGGATAGGATAGGATAGGATAGGATAGGATAGGATAGAGCTTGAAGGGACCTTAGAGGTCTTCTAGTCCAGCTCCCCGCTCAAGCAGGAGAACCTATACCATCTCAGACAAGTGACTGTCCAGTCTCTTCTTAAAAACCTCCAGTGATGGAGCACCCACAATTTTTGGTGGCAAAACTGTTCTACTGGTTAATTGTTCTCACTGTCAGGAAGTTTCTCCTTAATTCCAGGTTGCTTCTATCTTTGGTCAGTTTCCAACCATTGTTTCTTCTTCTGCCCTCTGGTGCTTTGGAGAATAACATGACCCCCTCTTCTTTGTGGCAGCCCCTCGGATACTGGAACACTTCTATCATGTCTTCCGTTTCTTCAAACACTTCTATCATGTCTTCTGTTTCAAACCCAAGTCCTGCAGCCCTTCTTCATATGTTTTGGTCTTCAGGCCTTTTGATCATCTTAGTTGCTCTTCTCTGAACTTTGCACAACCCCTTCCCAAAAAACAAAAGACCCACCAAGACTTGATTGATTACAGCTAAGTTCTTGAAACAAGCTAATTTTAGATTTGGCCCACTCCACATCTTCCAACCCAACGCTCATGGAAAATAATAGTCAATCCTTGATTGGAAGTGAAATCTTTTGAACTCTTCAGCTCAACCATGTCCCATTCAATTATAGCTTCAGTGGGATGACCTTTACTCGACTGAAAACATCTTGTCTTATTTTTGTTGCAAATGTAGACAATGAGAGGACATTTTAATCACGTGTGGCGAACCTATAAAAAATCCTGGAATAACGACCACAGTTGAGCCCAATTGTCGTTAAGTGAGACATTTGTTGTGAGTTTTGCCCCATTTTCTTGCGTCGGTGGTGAAGTAAATCATGGCAGGTGATAAGTGAGTAACCCCGTAATTAAGTGGATCTGGCTTCCCCCATTGACTTGTCCGAAGATCGCAAAAGAGGATCACGTGACCTTGGGACATGGCAACGGTCATAAATATGAACCAGTTGCCAAGCCTTGATCACCTAATCACGGGGATACTGCAAATGTAACGGTGAAAAATGGCCATAATAAGTCACTTTTTTCACTGCTGTTGGAATTTTGAACGTCGCTAAACGAACTGTTGAAATTTGAGGAATACCTGTATAGAATTGGGAACAGGTTTTGGGATGGCTGGATGGATGGATGAATGGATGGACAGGTGGAAAAAATTACGGATGTTTGTTTTTGCACATGATAAGCGCACCGAGATGATTGCACAAAGTTGGAAAATTTGGGATTGTGCCCCAAGGTTGGTGAAGATGATGGGAACCTGCTGAAATGTCTTAACTGGACTTTTATTAGAGAAAAGATAATATTTAAGTTTATTCCTGTCTAGAAACCACTTACAGACCTTTTTTTTTTTTTTTGCAGGAAGCAGGAAAAAAATGAACTTGCAATTTATGGTTTTAATGATTAGACTAGAATAGATGATAAAAGAGAGCTAGGATTTAACCTAGAGTAAACTTAAAATTGTTCTTATAACTGCTGAAAGGAAGATCAGAAACTATTTCTTCTCTACTCTCTTTTTATGTCTCCCCTTCTTTCTAGCGCTTTTAGCTTTCTCTGATTTTTTTTTCTTACTTTGTCTTTGTTTCTAATCTTCCTTTTTAGAAATATTTAATAAAAAAATGTTGAAAACATAAAAGATCCTCTATACCAGTGGTTCTCAACCTTTGGATCGGGACCCCATTTGGGGTCGAACGACCATTTCACGGGGATCGCCAAACAACGCAGTCCGCCATTTCCCCCCCCCCCCTTTTCCTTAGCTGTGCTACTCCCTTTTATTCTATTGGCTTTTGAAAGCCAATAGAATAGACTCTCTTGAATAAAGTCTAATTCTATTGGCTTTCAAGAGCCAATAGGAATTGTCCAGGCTGTCTCTGCCCTGCTGAGCCCGCCAAAAGTCCCATTCTGCAAACGGTGCTGCACCAGTTGAGTAGTCCTCGACTTACGACCGGTTGGGGGTCGCGACATTAAAAAGGTTGAGAACCACTGCCCTACATCCTCAGAAGAATACAGAAAAGCAGAGTTGGAAGGGACCTTGAAGGTCTTCTAGTCCACCCCCTGCTCAAGCAGGAGACCCTATGCCATTCCAGATCAATGGCTGTCCATTTTCTTCTTGAAAACCTCCACGGATGGAGCGCCATCGCTGGAAATTGTGTATTATTTTGTTCCCTTCTTAAGGACATTCTCCTCCTTGTAAAAAACTGTCCCCTGCAGGTCTCATAACGGGTATATTTGATTTGGGGTGGGGTGTATTTGCCTCCCCAGTTTGAGGCTGACGTTGGTGGCCTCCATTAAGAACCATTGATGATAAGGACCAAGGCTGAGATACATGAGCAGAGGGAGTTTGTTTGATTGTCACACAATGAGTTGGCGATCTTGAAGACTTGAAACGGTATTTATGGAGGTGACAAAATGGGTGTGTTTAGTAGATTCTCCTTCTTGCACATTTACCTTCCTCTGATTTGTTTTCTCTTCTCTTGGTTCCTACCTCCCTTTGTAGACATCTTAAATAAAAATAATCATGAAAACATACAGATCCATCTTGGCACCGTAAGGTCTGAAATACTTCCTCTCTGCAAAAAAGCCCTCCTGCAGGACATTTTCTCCCACTCGGTGAGAAAGAGACAACTTTTGTGTCCTGTTCTTCGTTTTTGCAAGAACGGAAAAGTTTTCACGCCCTAATTCGAGTTTTGCCAAAGCCACACTTCTGTTTCGACCATCGCTCGGGCCCGAGGTGTGACTGTCAGATTTCTTCTTGAAATGATTTTGAGTTAATTACTACTTTGCAAAAAAAAAAAAAAATCCCTTTTGGTTAGCCAGCAATCGCCCAACTTTGCACCCAGACTAGTCCAAGGGAGACATAACAGCAGTATTCCAATATTTGAGGGGGTCTCAGAGAGGAGGGGGGTCAACCTATTCTCCAAAGCACCTGAAGGCTGGACAAGGAATAACAGATGGAAATTGATCAAGGAGAGATTCAGCCTAGGAATAAGGAGAAATTTCCAGGTAGTGAGAACAATCCACCAATGGAACAGAAGTTGCCTTCAGATGTTGTGGGAGCTTCATCACTGGAGTCTTCCAAGAAGAGACTGGACGGCCATCTCTCAGAATTGGTGTAGGGTCTCCTGCCTGAGCCCCGTGGGGTTGGACTAGATGACCCACAAGGTCCCTTCAAACTCTGTTATTCTATTCCAGTGGTGGCGAATCTATGGCATGCGTGCCAGAGGAGGCACTCGGAGTCTTCTCTGTGTGGACGCGCGCCTCTTTGGCTAAATTTTTGCAGGAAAAAGCCATTTCTCAAGGCCTCTCCTAGCCAAAACAAGCCACCGGAGTGAGCGCACTGTTTTCAGCTTCGAATTATATCAAACGTGACACCAGAAACAGGCTTAACAGATGACCTGAGTGCTGCATGTGTTGCTCTCAAACTTACAAAATATAAGCCAAGGTTAGACAAATGATCAGCATGCATACAACAGCAAAAATGACATTAAGAGCTCAAAAGCATGTCAAATGCAAACTTTCACCCTTCATTTGTCATTCTGTTTTCCTTTTAAGACAAAAGATGTTAATGTAGGAGTTGTTTTTTCTAAACCAAAACCTCAGTGTTCAGGTTCAATTGCCGCGTTGGCACTTTGCGATAAATAAATGGGTTTTGGGGTTGCAGTTTGGGCACTCGGTCTCTAAGAGGTTCGCCATCACTGTTCTATTCTAAATAAATGTTTCCTCCTGAGCCATGAGGATCAGACGTGCTCATGAGGATCGGCGGATCTTACGAAGTGCCCAGGGCCATCCTTACAGTGACGGAAGCCATCTTTGGACTCGGCAAGATCTGGAGAACCTGCCCCAGGCGGTCCTCAAGTTACAACGGGTTTTGACTGTAAGTCGAGGACTGCCTTTAATAATGTCAGCCATTGCAAGAAGATGTGTAAGACTCTGCTGTAGCTGCAGGTAGCCTTCGACTCGTGACCACAATGGAGCCCCACTTTTATGTCGCAAAGTGAAACCGTTGGGAAGTGAGTTTTGGCCTATTTTATGACTTCTCCCGCCACAGTTAAGGGAATCGCTGCAGGTGTTAATGTGGTGACACAGTTGTTAAGTGAATCCGACTTCCCCACGGACTTTGCTTGTCCAAAGGTCGCAAAAGGGGATCACACGACCCCGGGACACTGCGACGGTTGTAAATATGAGTCAGTTACCAATCCTCTGAATTTTGATCACGTGACTGCAATGATCCTAAGGGTGAAAAGCATTCATAAGTCACCTTTTTTTCAGTGCTGTCGTAACTTTGAACTGTCACTAAATGAAAACAAGTCAAGGGCCAACTGTATTAGTGGTTAGTTTCTAAGAATCAGCCCTGATCCACAATGCATGCAGTACACATGAGCAAAGAGGGCAAAGGCTGCGATAGGGGAAAACAAAATTAAGATTATATGCTTAGTTCTGGAATGCAGACCCGCCCCGTGTGACGTTTGGTCTGCTTCAAAAAGCATAACAATTTCACTGCCTCTTTGTAAGGTGTGGGTCAGCCCTGCCCGCCTTCCAGAACCGCTTTTCATTGTCTATTTTGGCATAGCTGGGATCTTCTGGAATGCTTGCCTTCCAGCTATTCTTCTTTAAAAGGAAAGGGTTCAGAGGGCTTAGTACCGTTAACCTTGGAAGGACGTGAAGGCAACATAACTCTTGAGAAATGTTTGTTCTCCCTTCCAGCTCAGCCGTCTCTCCCTGAGCGGTGGCTTGTGTGAGGCCCATTTAACAGAACAACAGAGTTGGAAGGGACCTTGGAGGTCTTCTAGTCCAACCCCTGCTCAGGCAAGAGACCCTGTATCAGAGGTAGGCAACCTTGGCTCTTTTATGACTCGTGGACTTCAACTCCCAGAATTCCTGAGCCAGCCATGCTGAGGGGAAAGGGAGAGGTTTCCAAGCTGAGCCATGCTGGCTCAGGGATTCTGGGAGTTGAAGTCCACGAGTCATGAGGGGGCCATAGTTCCCCCATGCTGGCTCAGGGATTCTGGGAGTTGAAGTCCACCAGTCATGAAGGAAGCCATAATTCCCCATGTTGGCTCAGGAATTCTGGGAATTGAAGTCCACGAGTCATAAAAGAGCCAAGGTTGCCTACCTATGGCCTAGGCCTAGGCCGCTTTATGACTCGTGGACTTCAACTCCCAGAATTCCTGAGCCAGTCATGCTGAGGGGAAAGCGAGAGGTTTCCATGCTGAGCCATGCTGGCTCAGGAATTCTGGGAGTTGAAATCCACGAGTCATAAAAGAGCCCAGGTTGCCTACCCTTGCCCTATACCATTTCAGCAGTGGTGGGATTCGAATAGGTGAACAACCAGTTCTCTGCGTGGATGCTGCTTCCGGAAGTCCATTCTGGGCCTGGGCAACAAAAAAATTAGCTACCGGTTCTGCTAAAGTAGTGCGAACCGGCTGAATCCCACCACTGCATTTCAGACAAATGGTTATCCAATCTCTTCTTAAAGACCTCCAGTCTTGGAGCACTCATGACTTCTAGAGGCAAGTCGTTCCACCGATCAACGAATTCCTTCTTGCCCTCAGAAAACAACTCATAGGTCAGGGGTGTCAAACTGCCGCGGGCCGGATGCATCCTAGCAAAACCGCGCCCACCCCATTGCTGGCAATGGCAAAAAAAGTCACTATATGTCGCGACATGTCACGTGACGTTGCGAGTTTGAAACCGCTGTCCTAGGTCCCTGGTAACGGCTTGAAGGCCAATTCTGGAGCATGTCATGGAAACACGTCCTGAACAATCTACCGTTTAGCCTACTTTGACCTCAAGTTTGGGCCGCCTGGCTTCTTGAGAGAGTTATAGATCCAGAAAATTTGGGGGGCGTTGACTCGGAATCAGAATACAGCTGGAAGGGACCTTGGAAGTCTTCTAGTCTACTAGACACAATCAACTGGGACTAACTTCTTGGTGGGCATGATGTACTGGTAGTCCTCGATTTACAAAAGTTCATTGAGTGACCGTTGAAAGCTACAACGGCACTTTAAAAATGTGACGGAGGACCGTTTTTCAGAGTTACGCCCTTTGCCACATCCCCATGGTTGCGTGACCAAAATTCAGCGGCTTGGCAACTGGTTCACACTTATGACCGTTGCAGTGTCCGAGGGTCATGTGATCACTTTTGTTGACCTGGTAGGCAAGTCCATGGGGGGGGGAAGCCAGATTCACTTAACCGGGTTAGTAACTTAACCACTGGCAGTGATTTACTCAACCACTATGGTAAGATAGGTTGTAAAATGGGGCAAAACCACTTAACAAATGTCTCACTTAACAACAGAAATATTAGGCTCAATTGTGCTTGTAGGTTGAGGACTACCTGTATAAGGGTAGGTAATTCAACGGAGGAATGTTTGGACTTATCTACTGAAAGATCTGGGTCAGTGGTGGCAAACCTATGGCACGTGTGCCAGAGGGGGCACTCGGAGTCCTCTCTGTGGGGACACGCGCCTCGCTCTTTGGCTAAGTTTTCACAGGAAAAAACCATTTCTTAAGCCCCTTCCTAGCCAAAACAAGCCTCTGGAGTGAGCACGCTATTTTCAGCTTTGAATTATATCAAATCTGACACCAGAAACAGACTTAACAGATGACCTGAGTGCTGCCTGCGTTGCTCTCAAACTTACAAAGTATAAGCCAAGGTTAGACAAATTATCAGCATCCGTACAACAGCAAAAATCACATTAATTGTTCAAAAGCATACCAAATACAAACTTTTACCCTTTAGTAAAAAGTTGTTTGTATCATTGAAAGCTTTGTTATTGTGTTTTCCTTTTAAGACAAAAAATGTTAATGTAGGAGTTGTTTTTTCTAAACCAAAACCTCTGTGTTCAGATTAAATTGCCGTGTTGGCACTTTGCGATAAATAAGTGGGTTTTGGGGTTGCAGTTTGGGCGCTCGGTCTCTAAAAGGTTCACCATCACTGATCTAGTTTTAGGAAGCAGTTCACAAATCTTGTGAAACTAACAGTTCATGGTGGGCTCATTCCTATTGCCAATTTTTTTATCCAGTTGGAAGGGGACTGGGCGGCAAGGGGAAAAACAGAAACCCTTCTGTTGAGTGAGGAAAATAAATGTAGGCCTCAGAAGATGGAGGATTCCTGGCTGGAGAACACTGGATTTGAAAAAGATTTGGGTGTGGTTGTTGACAGCCAGTTGAATATGAGCCAGCAGTGTGGAACTACTGGTCTAATCCATTTCTGCGCTGCATTAGAAGACTTATATCGAAGTCCCATGAAGTCATTGTTTTCTCTACTCATGCCTGGTGAGATCATACTTGGTGCTTGGTGTCCTCGCCTCCAGTTTCCAGCCGGAGAACGTAGATAGTTGGGTTAAAGAAGCTTCAGATGAGGTCATTGAAGATGATAGATGGTGTTGGGAACGTGCCTTGTGAGGAGAGGCTGGAGGACCTGGGGATGTTCAGTCAGAAGAAGAGAAGACTTAAGGGCTACTAAGACTAGTAGCCATGTTCAATTCCATAAAAAGGATGCTGTGGGGAAAGTGATCAAGAAGGAGCAGAAATGGTTGTAAGTTGCAACTACTAAGATTTCATTTAACTATGAGGTATGTACTGTGGTTTCTCCATATCTGGAGACGTTTAAGAAGAAGCTGGACCACCATGTCCCATCAGTGGTTTCCTTGCTTCTTTTTTAGTGTGGTCCCTTCCAACTTGACAGTTCTGTGATCCCGTTTGTGATCAGGACTTCCTCAGCGTGGCCTCCTAACACGTTTGAGTTCTTCAGGGATGGAACTGGAAGAAACATCACCTTCCAAGTTACCTTTCATGGAGAACCTCAATTTTGAGGCATGGTGCCATGTTTGGGAAACTGCTTCCCAGAATCCTTTGCAAACTTCATGTGTTTTGAGGACTGTCTTTAACACAAATGGGGTGCCTGAAATCCAGAGGTTTTGCAGGAGAAAGAAATGGCACGAGGCTATCAAACCGAGCTTCTGAAATGTTTCCTGTGCTTCTTGTTGCCTTGGGTGCAATTTAACAGACTAACAGAGCTGGAAGGGACCTTGGAGATCTTCTAGTCCAACCCCCTGCTCAAGCAGGAGACAAATGGTTGTCCAGTCTCTTTTTGAAAGCCTCCAGTGATGCAGCACCCACAACTTCTGGGGGCAGGTTGTTCCACTGGTTAATTGTTCTGTCAGGAAGTTTCTCCTTAGTTCTAGGTTGCTTCTCTCCTTGGTTAGTTTCCATCTGTTGCTTGTCCTGCCTTCAGACACCGCTATCATGTGGGAGCTAACAGAATAACGGAGTTGGAAGGGACCTTGGAGGTCTTCTAGTCCAACCTTCTACTCAAGCAGAATAGATTACCAAATGGTTGTCCAGTCTTTTCTTAAAAACTTCCAGTGTTGGAGCATTCACAACTTCTGGAGGCAGATTGTTCCACTGGTTAATTATTCTAACTGTCAGGAAATTCCCCTTTAGTTCCAGATTGCTTCTCTCCTTGGTTAGCTTCCATCTGTTGCCCTTCCTTCCTTCCTTCCTTCCTTCCTTCCTTCCTTCCTTCCTTCCTTCCTTCCTTCCTTCCTTCCCTCCCTCCCTCCCTCCCTCCCCTCCCTCCCTCCCTCCCTCCCGGTTGCTTCTCTCCTTGATGAGTTTCTATCCATTGCCCTTCCTTCCTTCCTTCCTTCCTTCCTTCCTTCCTTCCTTCCTTCCTTCCTTCCTTCCTTCCTTCCCTCCTTCCCTCCCTCCCTCCCTCCCTCCCTCCCGGTTGCTTCTCTCCTTGATGAGTTTCCATCCATTGCCCTTCCTTCCCTCCCTCCCTCCCTCCCTTCCTTCTTCCTTTTTCTCCCTCCCTCCCTCCCTTCCTTCCTTCTTTCCCTCCTTCCCTCTTGTGCTTTGGAGAACAGCTTGACTCCCTCTTCTTTGTGGCAGCCCCTGAGATACTGGAACACTGCTGTCATGAAGAAAGATTCCTTGAACAAAAAGGGTCTGTTTTGAATTATAGCCCAGACAGATTGGAGTGAGGCTCTTTGTGTTTCACAACCTATAATTAAAGTGGAATTGAGTAACCCATTTTACTCCAGATTAGTTACTCGAATTAGGACCGCAATCGAATCACAAATTTCCATGGCAAAGCGAGGCAGTGATTGAATGAGCTTTGCCCCATTTTACGACTTTTCTCTCCAGCGTTATTAAGTGAATCCCTGCAGTTGTTAAGTTGCTCAAACGGTTGTTAAGTGAATCCTGGCTTCCCCCCGTGGAGTTTGCTTGTCAGATGGTGGCAAAATAGGATCACGTGATCCTCCCCCCCCCCGGGACGCTGCCCCCATCATAAAGTGTGACTTGGTTGCCAAGAATTTTGACCACGTGACCCACCAGGAGGCTGCAAAGGTCGTAAGTGTGGAAAAAACGGTCACCAGTCACTTTTTTTGCCATTATAACTTTAAACGGTCACTAAACGAACCGTTGTAAATCGAGGACTATGTATTAGGTAGCTTGGTGTACCTAATTAGATAGCTTGGTGTTTTGTCCTTTGCTTGCCTTTTTTGACTAAGACCCCTCTAATGTCCGCTTCCCGCGATTGATAACACAGGAATAATAACACAATCCAACCTTGCAGGAAAGTTGTAATAATTTGAGATGTCTGCCCGAGAAATCCTTACGAGCACTTAAGAAAAAAAGAGGATGCTTACATCAATAAGGAACTGTACCTCTTGGACTTGCATTACGACTAAAATTGCTTCCAATTTGATTTTTGTAAACGGCCTTGCGATGCTGGAATTTTAAATCGCCGGGCGGGAGGATCGCTTCAAGCTGGACAATGATTTGATTTGGGATTTGTCTAACTTCCTTTTACCACCAGCCTTCCTGTCTTAGCTTCCGCAGAGGTTGCGATCAATGCGTGTTAAAATCCCTGTGCTGGGAAATCAGGCCGTTCTTGGTCATTATTCGCAATCTTGTTTGTGTGACTCGGAAAGAAAAGAGTTGGATGCAGTGCGTTTATCCTTTTTTTAAATAATAATAATAATAATAATGAAGATATTATTATTATCGATCATCGCACAGTCAGCCAGATGTTCAGACTGGATTTGGCATTTTGTTTACCTATCGAGTCCTTACCCAGGACCTGGGATAGGCAGATGTGGATGTTTGATGGTATTACAGATATCGTCGCAGGATGGAAGCAGTTCCTAATAAGGCCGCCTTTTGCAATTGACTAATAGCGAATTTGTCAATGCCAATGGTGTTCAAGTGGTGCTCCAGTTGTTTTGGGATTGCACCCAAGGAGCCTATGACTATTGGTACTACCCTTGCTTGCTTTTGCCACAGTCTTTCTATTTCTATTTGTAGGTCTTTGTATTTTGTTATCTTCTCCAGTTCTTTCTCTTCTATTCTGCTATCTCCAGGCACTGCCACGTCCACTATCCAGACTTTTTTGTCTTTCTTATCGACAATTGTTAAGTCTGGGGTGTTATGTTGCAGGTGCTTGTCTGTTTGAATTCTGAAGTCCCAGAGCAGTTTAATTTTATCATTTTCTATGACTTTCTCTATTTTATGATCCCACCAGTTTTTGCTTACAGGCAAATGATATTTTTTGCAGATCTTCCAATGCACCATTGTTGCTACTTTGTCATGCCGCTGCTTGTAATCAGTTTGTGCAATCTTCTTGCAACAGCTTACCAAGTGGTCCACTGTTTCTTCAGCTTCTTTGCATAGGCGGCACTTACTGTCTGTTGCTGTCTTCTCAATTTTGACTTTGTATGCATTTGTCCTTAAGGCTTGGTCTTGTGCAGCCAGAATTAGTCCCTCGGTCTCTTTCTTCAATTTTCCTGCTCTTAGCCATTGCCAGGTTTTATTATTATCTGCTTTCCCAGCTATTTTTTTCATGTATTGGCCATGTAGTGCTTTGTCTTCCCATGCCTCTATTCTGTTCTTCATTTGGTCTTTCTTGTAGGCCAGTTTGGTCTCTCCAGTAGTTAGTAAGCCTTCCTGATATACTAATTTCAGTGCATCTTCATCATTGTTCTTCAGATATTCTTCCAAAGCCATTTTTTCTTCTTCAACCATCTGATGTACTTGTAGCATTCCACGCCCACCTATTTGCCTTGGTAGATAAAGTCTATCAATGTCACTGCGTGGATGAAGGGCATGATTCATTGTCATTATTTTTCTGGTCTGCCTATCCATTGCTTTTAGTTCTGCTTGAGTCCAGTCCACTATTCCAGCTGTGTACCTAATGACTGGGATTGCCCAGGTGTTGATTGCCTTTATGGTATTTCCTCCATTGAGTTTGGACTTTAAGATCTTCTTCACTCTCTTGATGTATTCACCTCTAATCTTTTTCTTGACTTCAGTGTGCTTGATGTTGTCAGCTTGAAGGATACCCAAGTATTTGTAGTACTCTTCCTCATCCAGACTCTTAATGTTATTTTCGTGGGGCATCTTGATTCCTTCAGTTTTCACTATTTTTCCTTGTTTGATAGTAAGTGTGGCACATTTGTCCAAGCCAAACTCCATTACAATATCTTGGCTATATATACGGACAGTGTTGAGCAGCGATTCTATTTCAGATGATGTTTTTCCATACAGCTTCAGATCATCCATATAAAGGAGGTGGGATAGTCTGGCAGATGTTTTTGATGTTTGATAGCCATGTCCTGAGTTATTCAGTATTGTTGACAGAGGAAACAGTGCAATAACAAATAGTAATGGTGATAATGAATCTCCTTGAAATATTCCTCTCTTGATATTAACCTCTCCCAGCCTCTCAACCATTGATCTGCAACTGTGTCTTCCATTGTGCCATCGATCTTTGCACAAATTTTCTGATGTTTCTACTGACTCCTGTTATTTCTAGGCACTTTATTATCCAATCATGTGGCAGAGAGTCAAATGCCTTTTTGTAGTCAATCCATGCCACATTCAGGTTGGTCTTCCTTCTCTTGCAGTTTTCCAAGATCATTTTGTCTATTAGGAGTTGATCTTTTGTTCCTCTGCTATTGGGGCGGTTTCCTTTCTGCTCAGGTGGAAAGAGATTGTTTTCAACTAGATGCTGTTGCACTGCATCAGCTACCACACCAGTTAGTAATTTGAAAGTTGTTGGTAAGCAGGTAATTGGCCTGTAGTTACCTGGTGTTGCCCCTTTTGCTGGATTTTTCATTATTAGGTAGGTTTTCCCAGTTGTTAGCCACTTTTCAATTTCTCCTCCTTGTAGTATATTGTTGAACTGCTTGGCAATGAGTGGGTGTATAACAGTTAGATGTTTCAACCAAAACCCATGCAGTTCATCTTCACCTGGTGCTGACCAATTTTTGATTTTCTTTGCTCTTTTTTCTACCATTTTTGTTGTTATTACTAGTTCTTTCATTTCAACTTCTGTTTTATTTGCATCCACCTCTTTTAACCAAGCCGCATCCTTGTTGTATTTCTTTGGGTTATCCCATATCTGCTTCCAGAACTGCACTGTTTCTTCCTTGTCAGGTACTGACTGATTCCTTGCAGTTTCTCCATTGATGGATTGGTAGAAACGTTTCTGATTGGATTGAAATTGGAGGTTCTGCCTATAGTTTGCAATTCGAGCTTCATATCTACTGATTTTCCTGGCTATAGCTGTTATTTGTTGCTTTATTATTTCCAGTGCTTCCTTGATCTTCCTTGTTTCTAAGTGGTATTTCTTGATTAGGTATTCTTTGGTCTTCTTGTTCTTCAGCTTCTTTTCTTTCATCTGTTCTAGCTTGCTTGCATGTGATCTTAACTTGCTGATCTTATTTTCTAGTCTAACCTTCCATTTTTCTGGTGCACTGTTTGTTTGTTTTTCTTCTTTGTTGATTTTGCATCCCAGGTATTCTGTTATAACTGCAGCTGTGCTGTACATTAGTTGGTTTGTTTCTTGCAATGAATTGGTGCTTATACTTGATATTGCAATATTTGCATCTTTTAATGCTTGTGCTAGCTGTTTCTTTGGAAACAAGCTTCAATGCAGGTAGCCTTATTCTGTTGTTTTTGTGCTGTTCTAGATGCTCAGTTATTCTTTGTTTCAATTCTTTTATTTCTTTAGTTAGAGGGTTTTGTTCTTCCTGAGGAAGAGGTGCCTGGTTTCCAAATGAGAACAGTTGTATATCTCTGCTGGATTCCTTCACTGCCAACTCCCCCTGGTTTGCCTCTACATTCTGAATTACTTCTGGTAAGGCTTTGATTTCTTTGCCCTGGGTAAACCTTTGCAGTTCGTCCAATTCTGTTTCTGTGAATATTTTATTTCGTGTTATAAATCGGCGTTGATCTGCTAGTCTCTGTTCTTTCTGATTCTGGATGTTGTTCTTTCCAAACTGGTGCATTCGTTTTAGATATCCTCTTCTTGTTGGACTTGATCTGTAGTAACAGATCATTATTTCTTTGTTTTCCATCACTGTGTATCTGCGACGGGTAAACACCTTTTCTTCCAGTAGTGCTGCAGCTGCTGGCCCTGGTTGCTCAGCCAACAGTCCTGAGTCCTGTAACCCATTTTTCACCAGATATCCAGGAACTCCAATATCTAGTGCGGACCTTGTTAACCCGGGCGACGTCCGAGCCGGTATGGCATTCTGAAATTTACGTCTCACCATATTTTTTATGGGAGAGACACTCTTTGTCTGACTCCTCTGATGAGACCTGTCCAGTATGGTTGAACCTCTGGCATAGCTCTCATCTTCCTCAGAGTACACAAGCCCCACAACCACGTCAAGGTAGTGCCTCACTGGGGGTATTATTATTATTATTATTATTTTCCTAAGCAATTTGAGAGGATTGTTAACAACCGTCTGGGATTTTTGTGGCTTGGTGCAAATGCCACTAAGATAGTTAAATCGGGTCGGCCACATAGGTGGTCCTGCTTTACAGTGGTCCTGAGTTACGACCATAAGGGGCAAGCTCCTCCATTATGGTTGTAAGTTTAGAACAAGCTTT
Source organism: Crotalus tigris (assembly GCF_016545835.1). Lineage (NCBI taxonomy): Eukaryota > Metazoa > Chordata > Lepidosauria > Squamata > Viperidae > Crotalus > Crotalus tigris. The sequence goes on along the minus strand of NW_024097260.1, from coordinate 676,956 downwards.
AATCTGCAAGCAAGCTGAAAGAACACCACGGACCTCCTCAATGTGGAGACCAAATTATCACGCACAAGAAAATGACATCGGAACTGCTACAAAAGAAAACATCCCCTCCATCTTCCAAAGAATAAGAATAACAAGAGTTGGAAGGGACCTTGGAGGTCTTCTATTCCACCCCCTGCAGGAGACCCTAGGCCAGTGGTGGCGAACCTACGGCACCCGTGCCAGAGGCGGCACTCGGAGCCCTCTCTATGGGCATGCACGCTGTCGTCCCAGCCTCGCCTCCCCCCCGGTGGCCCCCTCCTCACCAGAAGCCCCCTGGAGAAGAGTGCGGCCCGCGCGCAGCAGCGCAGCCAAGCACATGGCAGCCGGGCAAAGACTCCACCCTCATGCCCCAGATGATGCTGTGGGGTGCGGCCAGAGGGCATGGCTACCATGCCCTCTGGGCATTTGCTGGCTGGGCGATCTGCGGCGGGCTGTGGAGGCTGGTGGCCCTACGGGGGGGGGACGGGGCGGGGGACGGAGCAGGGGCAAGCAGGGCGGGGGGTGAAGAGGGCGGGGGCAGAGTGGGGGGCGAGGCGGGGCAGTTTTTGGGCACTCGGTCTCTAAAAGGTTCGCCATCACTGCCCTATGCCCATTCTAATAGGCTTAACAAACATTCACAGATCTTTCCTGAGACTCCTGCAGAAGACTCTGGGTGTGCTTGTGGTACGCTTGTGGTGATGAGAAAGAAAGCAGAACAATTAACCAGTGGAACAACCTGCCTCCAGAAGCGGTGAATGCTCCCACACTGGGAAGTTTTTAAGAAGAGACTGGACGGCCATTTGTCCGAAATGGTCTAGGGTTTCCTGCCTGAGCAGGGGGTTGGACCAGATGACCTCCAAGGTCCCTTCCAACTTTATTATTATTATTATGGATCATCGCACAGTCAGCCAGATGTTCAGACTGGATTTGGCATTTTGTCTACCTATCGAGTCCTTACCCAGGACCTGGGATAGGCAGATGTGGATGTTTGATGGTATTACAGATATCGTCGCAGGATGGAAGCAGTTCCTAGTAAGGCCGCCTTTTGCAATTGACTAATAGCGAATTTGTCAATGCCAATGGTGTTCAAGTGGTGCTCCAGTTGTTTTGGGATTGCACCCAAGGAACCTATCACTATTGGTACTACCCTTGCTTGCTTTTGCCACAGTCTTTCTATTTCTATTTGTAGGTCTTTGTATTTTGTTATCTTCTCCAGTTCTTTCTCGTCTATTCTGCTGTCTCCAGGCACTGCCACGCCCACAATAATAACAACAACAACAACAACAACTATTATTGTTATTATTGTTATTATTATTATTATTATTATTATTATTATTAACATAGAGTAAGAAGATTGGAAGGGACCTTGGAGGTCTTCTAGTCCACCCCCTGCTCAAGCAGGAGACCCTATGCCATTTCAGATCAATGGCTGTCCGATTTCTTCTTGAAAACCTCCAGGGGGGAGCGCCATCGCTGGAAATTCTGTATGATTTTGTTCCCTTAAGGACATTCTCCTCCTTGTAAAAAACTCTCCCCTGCAGGTCTCATAACGGGTGTATTTGATTTGGGGTGGGGTGTATTTGCTTCCCCCAGTTCGAGGCTGATGCTGGTGGCCGCTGTTAGGAACCACGGATGATAAGGACCAACGCTGAGGTCAGCATCAGCAGAGGGGGGTTTGTGTCTGCTGGATACACAATCGTTTGGTGATCTTGAAGAAGGTATTTATGAAGGTGGCAAAGTGGGTGTGTTTAGCAGGAGTCCCCTTTAAGGCTGCACCAAGGCTTTCTCGGAGTTGCATTTTTGTGGTTTTGGATGATATGTGCTCATTGGAGCCCCGAGGGGATTTGCTGGCGCATGATTAGACCAAAGTGGTTTGGAAGCCTTGTTGGGTCAGAGGCCTCTCCAGACGCCACTAAATAGAGAATAGAATGGAACGGAATAGAATAGAATAAGAATGGAACGGAATAGAGTAGAGTGGAGTGGAGTGGAGTGGAGTGGAATAGCATAGCATAGCATAGCATAGCATAGTATAGCATAGCATAGAATTATGGGATAGAATATTATAGCATAACATAGAATTATGGGATAGAATAGAGCAGTGGTTCTTAACCTTTTTAATGCCTTGACCCCCAACCGGTCGTAAGTCGAGGACTACTCAACCGGTTGTAAGTCAAGGACTACTCAACTGGTGCAGCACCGTTTGCAGAATGGGACTTTTGGCGGGCTCAGCAGGGCAGAGACAGCCTGGACAATTCCTATTGGCTTTTGAAAGCCAATAGAATTAGACTCTATTCAAGAGAGTCTATTCTATTGGCTTTCAAAAGCCAATAGAATAAAAGGGAGTAGCACAGCTAAGGAAAAGGGGGAAAAAATGGCGGACTGCGTTGTTTGGCGACCCCCGTGAAATGGTCGTTCGACCCCAAATGGGGTCCTGACCCACAGATTGAGAACCACTGGAATAGAGAATAAAATAGAATTATGGGATAGCATAGCATAGCATAGAATTATGGGATAGAATAGAGAATAGAATAGAATTATGGGATAGAATAGCATAGCATAGCATCAAGAGCGGAACAACAGAACAGAATATGGAATGGAATGGAATAGAGAATAGAATAGAAATAGAATAGAATACGGAATGGAACAGAACAGAACAGAACAAAACAATAGAAAATAGAATAGAACATAGAATAGAATATAGAATAGAATAGAATAACTTTATTGTCACTTTGAATGTACACTAATCAGCATACATTAAAATGGAACAAAACAGAATATGGAATGGAATAGAGAATAGAATAGAATACGGAATGGAACAGAACAGGACAACAAAACAATAGAATAGAACATAGAATAGAATATAGAATAGACTAGAAGAAAGAATAGAATAACTTTATTGTCACTTTGAATGTACACTAATCAGCGTATATTAAAATGGAACAGAACAGAATATGGAACGGAATAGAGAATAGAATAGAATTTTGAACGATTGCTAAACAAACAGCTGTAAATCTAGGAAGTTAGCTTTTAAGCTAGTTATTAAGAAGTTAGCTTTTCCTCTTTCCGAACAGTGACTAAGGTATAAAGATTTTTATTTTATTTTAGCAAGACTTAAAAACACAGAATTGTAGACTTGGCACAGTGAGCAAATCCTGAGTAAAGATTAACTAGGAGGTTGTGTACTGGTGCATGTCCTTCCAGGGAAGTTTATACAGGAGCCTCAGCCAAGTTGGCAGGAGCCCACCAGGCACAGAGAAATTTCCCTCAATCTTTCATCACGGACTCTACTCAAGGTTTCCAACAACTGTTGCCCATTCCTGACAAAGATTGTGGTGTTGATGGGGTCAGCAGGGATGGAAGTCAGTCCCAGCTTGGCTGAATGAGCTTGAAATAAAGTCTAAATGAAACTGCCGTAAAATTGCCAATTTAGTCTCTAAGTCTTTTCTGTTTTTGAATCAGTATCGAAGGAGGCCCCTAAGTGCTTCCTAATTTTGGGTTGAATCCATGTCTTGTCTCAGAATTGAAAGGTCCTTGGTGCTCTCTGTATTTGGTGGTTTTCTTGCATGAATAGAGTAGAATAGAATAACAAAGAATGGAATGCAATGGAATGGAATGGAGAATAGAATAGAATAGAATAGAATAATAATGGAATGGAATGGAGAATAGAATAGAATAGAATAGAATAGAATAGAAATAAGGAATGGAATGGAATGGAATAGAATAGAATAGAAATAAGGAATGGAATGGAATGGAATGGAATAGAATAGAATAGAATAGAATACAGAATGGAATGGAATGGAATGGAATAAGAGCAGAATAGAATAGAATAGAATAGAATAGAATAGAATAGAATAGAATAGAATAGAATAGAAATAAGGAACGGAACGGAATGGAATAGAATAGAATACAGAATGGAATAGAATAGAATGTAGAATATAGAATAGAATATACGGAATGGAATAGAATACGGAATGGAATAGAATATGGAATGGAATAAAATAGAATAGAATATAGAATAGAATATAGAATAGAAGAAAGAATAGAATAGAATAACTTTATTGTCACTTTGAATGTACACTAATCAGCATACATTAAAATGAAATTTCACTGCATTCAGCTCTCTGATACACACTACATAAACATGACCAAAAATTATTCATATATCCACATACCCATATATGTTCTATGACACAGAAAAACAACACAGTCTAGTTTGGATGTATACATATACACGGCGAGAAAAAAGAATCCTGCAAATTTACCAGATGGATGGCATAGGGAGCAAAGCTATTACAGAATCTACCGTGGTAGTTCTGCTATAAATACTTCTAAACCTCCTCCCAGAGGAGAGCAACAGAAACAGACCATGAAGTGGGGGTGTGGGGCCTCTAACAATGAATGCTTCGAGCTCTAAGCACATATAAGTGCTTAGAAGCCG
>NW_024097260.1:480000-667500 GCF_016545835.1 Crotalus tigris | reverse complement strand
GTGACCAAAATTAGGATGTTTGGCAACCGGTTCGTATTTATGACGATCGCAGTTAACGTAATCCCCTTCTGACAAGCAGTCCGTGGGGAAGCAAGATTAACGACTGTGCTACTAGCTCAGCAGCTGCAGTGATTCATTTAACAGCTGCATAAATGGGGCAAAGCTGACTTAACAAACGTCTCACTTAGCAACGGAAATGTTGCGCTCAAATTGTGGTCAGTTGAGGACGGAGATTGTACCTGAAGATTCCTGCAGTGCTGGCCTTTTGGGAGGAGAGCTTGATTGCCTGAATTCAACGTTGGTTGGTTGTTGTTTTTTTCTCAATTTTTTTCCTCCCGACACGGTTCTCTTTTCTTCGACAGTTGGGTTGCCAGCAAAAAAAAAATATTTTTTAAAAAAATCCCACAGCTTTGCTGCTGGAAGAAACGTTTTGCAATTGATGGCATCTCTGGGGGGGGGGGGGGAATATGTCTGGAGGGACCGTGCAACCAGAGGGAAGCCCTGCTCTCCCCTTGCACTCAACGCATCAATAAATTACGAGTTTTCTCCTTGACTTGACACACGGCAATCGGATCCTGGGAAGGTGGCATTTGATAAGAGCAAACTCGGAGGAGGGGGGGTGTCTGTGTGGTGGGGGCAGCCAAAGGCTATCTCCCAAGAGAAGGAAAAGGAAAAAGCTAATTTTAAAAGAGGCAGGCAGGCAGGGAGCTAACGGGAGTAGACTGCAGCCCTGCAGAGTGTTGCTGGCTGCTTTGCAAAGAATTCGCCAGTTCAGAACAGAACACTGTAGCAGAGCTTGGAAAAGACGTTGGAGGTCTTCCAAAATTGATTATCTGAGATTGGTTAATCAGAATAGAACTGGAAGGGACCTTGGAGGTCCTCTAGTCCAACCCCCTGCTCAGGCAGGAAACCCTATACCATTTCAGACAAGTGGCCGTCCACTCTCTTCTTAAAATGAAGCACCTATAATTTCTGGAGGCAGGTTGTTCCACTGGTTAATTGTTCTCAGTGTTAGGAAGTTTCTCCTTAGTTCTAGGTTGCTTCTCTCCTTGATTAGACCTGAGATCAGTTAATCTAGTGGTTCTCAACCTTTTTAATGCCGTGACTCCCAACCGGTTGTAAGTCGAGGACTACTCAACCGGTCGTAAGTCGAGGACTACTCAACTGGTGCAGCACCGTTTGCAGAATGGGACTTTTGGTGGGCTCAGCAGGGCAGAGACAGCCTGGACAATTCCTATTGGCTTTTGAAAGCCAATAGAATTAGACTCTATTCAAGAGAGTCTATTCTATTGGCTTTCAAAAGCCAATAGAATAAAAGGGAGTAGCACAGCTAAGGAAAAGGGGGGAAAAATGGCGGACTGCGTTGTTTGGCGACCCCCGTGAAATGGTCGTTCGACCCCAAATGGGGTCCCGACCCACAGGTTGAGAACCACTGATCTAGACCTACCCAGTTCCTGCCACCGTTCTTCATATGTTTTAGCCTCCAGTCCTCTGATCATCTTTGTTGCTCTTCTCTGCACTCTGTTCGATACAGGTAGTCCTCAGTTTGTGGCCATTTTGTTTACGGACCATTGGAAGACACAGCAGCACTGTATCCTCACATTTAACGACGGTTGCAACATCCCCAGGGGTCACGTAATCCAAATTAGGTGCTTGCCAACTGGGTGTATGCAGTATGGCGCCCCAGGGTTACGTGACACTCCCCCCCACCCCCCCACCCCGCCCCCGCTTCTGACTAATGAAGTGGGGGGGGGGAAACACACCAAGATTTGCTTAATGACTGCACAATTTGCCTAACAAATGCTGCTGTGATTTGCTTAACAATCCTGGCAATAAAATTAGGCATGGCTGACTTAACAGCCGCCTTGCTTAGCCAAATGGAAATTTGGGTCCCGATTGTGATTGTAAATCAAGGGGCTACCGGTATTTCTGCTGGCCAGTTTTATTTTCCCTCTCTCTTTCTCTCCCTTCTTGGGGAAAGCCAAGTTTGTTTGTTTTTTTAAATTTCCAAGCAAGACTAGAGGGGCGGAGGGAGGACGGAAGTGATGAGAACAAGGCCTTGATCTCTCAGTGCCTGAAAAATATTCCTTTTTTCGCCTGCCAGCTCGCTGGCGGGTTGGCGCTTTGTCTGACTTAACGGCAGGACACACCGTGTTGTGTTTTATTTTTAGCCCGTTCTGCATCAGTAATTAACGTGTCCTTTTCGCCCCGTTCCGTCTCACGGCAGGCCGTGGAAAGAGAGAAGACTTGGAGGCTGTTCGGTTCCTAAACCTGACGTGTTGCTAAAATTTATTCCACCTGGAATGTGGCAGGAGAAATAAATAAATGTTGATTTGCTTTCTATGATGGGTGGCTTTGCTTCTCAAACCCAAGAACACCCCCCCATTCGACAACAACAACAAACAACAACAATAATCACCATCAACAACAAACAATAATATAAGAAGAAGAAGAAGAAGAAGAAGAAGAAGAAGAAGAAGAAGAAGAAGAAGAAGAAGAAGAAGAAGAAGAAGAAGAAGAAGTAGCAGTACAAGTAGCAGTAGCAATAGCAATAGCAGTAGCAGTAGCAGTAGTAAGGGACCTTGGAGGTCTTTTAGTCCAACTCCCTATTATACCATTTCAGACAAATAATAGTCCAGTCTCTTCTTAAAAATTTCCATTCTTGGAGCATTCACAACTTCTGGTGGCAGGTTGTTCCACTGGTTATTTGTTCTAACTGTCAGGAAATTTCTCCTTAATTCCAGATTGCTTCTCTCTTTGATCAGTTTCCAACCATTGTTTCTTGTCCTGCCCTCTGGTGCTTTGGTGAATAATGTGACCCCCACTTCTTTTTGGCTGGAGCATTCACAACTTCTGGTGGCAGGTTGTTCCACTGGTTAATTGTTCTAACTGTCAGGAAATTTCTCCTTAATTCCAGGTTGCTTCTCTCATTGGTCAGTTTCCAACCATTGTTTCTTGTCCTGCCCTCTGGTGCTTTGGTGAATAATGTGACCCCCACTTCTTTTTGACTGGAGCATTCACAACTTCTGGTGGCAGGTTGTTCCACTGGTTAATTGTTCTAACTGTCAGGAAATTTCTCCTTAATTCCAGGTTGCTTCTCTCTTTGAATAGTTTCCAAGCATTGTTTGTTGTCCTGCCCTCTGGTGCTTTGGTGAATAATGTGACCCCCACTTCTTTGTGGCAGCCCCTCAAATACTGGAACGCTGCTATCATGTCACCCCTATTTCTTCTTTTCTTTAGACTAGCCAAACCCAAGTCCCGCAGCCGTTCTTCCTATGTTTTAGCCTCCAGTCCCCTGATCATCTTTGTTGCTCTTCTCTGTACTTTTTCTAGAGTTCTTTTTGAATTTGTAAAGAAAAGATAGCAAATGGAAACCTGGTTCTGCCCCAAACCAAGTTAATTGGACTAAAATCAGAAGAAGAAACAGGAAAACCAACAGCATGTGAACGAGCAAAAATGGCTTAAACTAGGTACCGGTGTTCTTACCCTAAAATCTGGAATGAATTCTGTTTTTGTCTCAATTTTATTCAGAATGTGCTTGTCGTGGCTTTGTGTTTCTAGGAAAACTTTAGCCGGTTCATGAACTTATAACTGCCTGGAAAAATCTGGGAAAACATTTCTTCGTATCTTTTTTTTTTTTTTTTTTGCTATTTTCTTTCTTTTTTTTTTAATTGAAAATTTTTGCAGTTTTACAATAAAATAATCCCCCTCTCCCACCCACCCCTCCCACCCATCATCCTCCCCCCTTCTTCCCAGAGCTGAATACAGGGTTAATAAAAACTAAAAAAAAAACCTTACAAGTTAAATAAACATTAAACAATTATAAATACATTCAAAAAAACAACAAAATTTTAAATACTTTAACTTTTTAATATATAAAAACAAAACAAAACAATAGTTCTAATCGTTACCTTAAACATAAATTATTCAAAAGCTAGATAATACTTTTTAATCTTATATTTGTGCTGTATAAAATTCACCCATCTTTTCCACACCCAAAAATATTTCTCTTGCGATTGATCTTTCAAATAAGCCGAAATTTTTGCCATTTCAGATAAATAAGAAACTTTAAGAAACCATTCCTCTAAAGTAGGCAAAAAATCCTTCTTCCAGTATTGCCCTATCAGCAGCCTTGCTGCTGTAATTAAATTCAACATTAAAATAATTTCTTTATCATCACAATCAACAATAATACCTAACAAAAACAATTGTGGTGTAAATTTTATCCTTCTATTAAAATTTTTTGAATATTCCACCAAATCTTAATCCAAAAAGCCTTTATATTTTTACATGACCACCAAATATGATAATACGTTGCATCCAAACAACCACATCTCCAACATTTAGGCTGCAGATTTGGATACATACGAGACATCTTCTGTGGATCAAGGTGCCACCTATAAAACATTTTGTAAACATTTTCTCGTAAATTTTGAGCTTTTCTTACACTCTTTTGCTTTCCCTTCTTTTTCTCTTTTCTTCCTTGCTTTATATTAGTTCGTATTGAGTTTTGATTGTCTCTTCTAAACGGCATGCAAAGGTGGTTTATCTGGATGTGTCGGTTGATGGCTGAACCACATTCTTTACCCACACTGACAGGACAAGCTGCTTTAGATGGGTGAATCTATCTATTATCTACCTACTTATCTATTAGAAATGAAGTGGCACTCCTTGCTGTTTTTTGAGATCAACCCTTAGTAGCTCCCCAAAATAGGCTTTGGAAAAAAACAACCGCTGGCTGTACAAGTGTGTTTGGCGGATAGAAGTTCACGGTGGAGAACAAAATGAAATGGAAATTCAATTGTCAATGGCGCCGAAGTTGGGCCTTCCTCCAGCCATTGTAGAAAAGTGGAATTTCCCTTCCCCTTCCCTCTGTTTGCACAGTGGAGCTTGGACAAACTCCAAGACGACAACAAGAAAAGGCTACACCAGTTGCCCCTTTCATGCCGTTCTGTTAGGTTTGCTTACTATTTTTAAAAACTTTGAACAATGCTTTTTTGTGCCTTCAAAACCCTCGGAGGCCACCCCATCAACTGCAGGTTGCAACACACAGCCTGGGAATCTTCTGGCGTTTCAGAAGAGCCAATGTTGAGTCCTTTTCTCCAGTTTTTTTTTTATTATTATTCGGAAGCAAATGGTTGACTTCAAGCTCTATTTCTAGCAGGTTCTGTGGCAAGATGTTGGCTTGTTCAAGGCAGGAAAGTCCAGACCTTGATCAGCTAGATATAACTGAACCTTTTTCGAATAACCAGAAAGAAGACGATCCTAAATTGTCATAGAATAGAATAGAATAGAATAGAATAGAATAGAATAGGAGACCAGAGTAGAGTAGAGTAGAGTAGAGTAGAGTAGAGTAGCGTAGAATAGAATAGAATAGAATAGTATAGAATAGAATAGAATAGACAATATGGAATAGAGTAGAGTAGAGTAGAGTAGAGTAGAGTAGAGTAGAATAGAATAGAATAGAATAGAATAGAATAGAATAGAATAGACAATATGGAAGAGAGAATAGAATAGACAATATGGAATAGAGTAGAGTAGAGTAGAGTATAGAATAGAATAGAATAGAATAGAATAGAATAGAATAGAATAGACAATATGGAAGAGAGAATAGAATAGACAATATGGAATAGAGTAGAGTAGAGTAGAGTAGAGTAGAGTATAGAATAGAATAGAATAGAATAGAATAGAATAGAATAGAATAGAATAGAATAGAATAGAGACCAGAGTAGAGTAGAATAGAGTAGAGTAGAGTAGAGTAGAGTAGAATAGAATAGAATAGAATAGAATAGAATAGAATAGAATAGAATAGACAATATGGAAGAGAGAATAGAATAAACAATATGGAATAGAATAGAGTAGAGTAGAGTAGAATAGAATAGAATAGAATAGAATAGAATAGAATTTAATTATGTTCAATTTGTAACAATGAAAATAATCCTGCATATCAGATATTTACATTACAATTCATAACAGTAGCAAAATTACAGTTATGAAGTAGCAACAAAAATAATGTTATGGTTGGGGGTCACCACAACATGAGCAACTGTATTAAAGTCGCAGCATTAGGAAGATTGAGAATCACTGAGGTAGAAAGACCAGTAGGTAACTTTCATGAGGCATGATGTGGTCCCAAAGGCAATCTGGAACTTACTTTGTTGTTGTTGTTGTTTTTTGAAAAGCACCTTTGGGACAACCATGACCTGGATGATTGAGAATCTCCAGAGACATCGAGGCATTTGGTGGCTTTCTAAATTTGTCATTTTTTTTAGGGAGGATTTCTTGAGAAGCAAATATTGAGTTGAGTTTACCTTATAAGCTCACTCCAAGCATCCTAGTTGAGTTGCAGCGTGAAAGTTCTCAGACCTTGTCCCAGTGCAAAATGTATTTTAGGACAATGTCAGATAAGGGTTGGGGATTCAAGTTTGGTCTTCAGGATGGATGTGAGATTCTAGGGGGTGGTCCGTGGCGGGCTGGGAAAGTGGAGATTTCACTTACGGTATTTCTTAAGCGTGAAGACAATCACCACCAACAAATTCGTCCATCTCTTATCACAATATCCCTTTTCAGGCAAAATTACATGAAGCAGAGTGCAGGAAAACACGACATTGGAAGCTAGGAAGTAAAAGATGAAAGCGAAAAAGAAAAACAACCGAATCAGGTTAACTCCCTGGAGAAGTCTATAACGGTGGGAAGATGGAAGAAAAGAGAAAAAGAAGAAGGGGATGGTTAGAAAGATGGATGGACTTGATGACAGGGCTATTGACTCCCTTGCTTAAAGACATGAACGAGAGTGCTCTCTTGAGCTTGGTGGTTTTCTTGCAGGCGTTGCATTACCCAACTAGGGAACATCATCAGTGCTAGAAGGGAGTGAGGTTTGTGGAAAAAAGGATGATGAGGACTGTGGGGTCCTTGGTGCTTTCTGAGCCTGGTGGATTTCTTGCAAACGTTTCGTGACCCAACTAGGTAACATCATCAGTGCTAGAAGGGAGGAGGAGGAGGGGAGGGGGAGGAGGACTGTGGGGTCCTTGTGGCTCTCTGATCTGGGTGGTTTTCTTGCAGATGTTTCATGACCCAACTAGGGAACATCATCAGTGCTAGAGGAGGAGGTGGAGGTGGTGGTTGATGACTGTGGAGTCCTTGGTACTCTCTGAGCTTGGTGGTTTTTTTGCAGACGCTTCGTGACCCTACAAGGGAACATCCTCAGTGCTATAAGGGAGTGAGGTTTGCAGAGAGGAGGAGGAGGAGGAGGAGGAGGAGGAGGAGGAATGTGGGGTCCTTGGTGCTCCATGAGGTGGGTGGTTTTCTTGCAGACGTTTCATGACCCAACTAGGGAACATCATCAGTGCTAGAAGAAAGGAGGAGGTGGTGGTTGATGACTGTGGGGTCCTTGGTACGCTCTGAGCTTGGTGGTTTTCATGGAGACGCTTCGTGACCCTACAAGGGCACATCCTCAGTGATAGAAGGGAGTGAGGTTTGCAGAGAGGAGGAGGAGGAGGAAGACTCTGAGGTTCTTGGTGCTCTCTGAGCTTGGTGGTTTTCTTGCAGGCGTTGCATTACCCAACTAGGGAACATCATCAGTGCTAGAAGGGAGTGAGGTTTGTGGAAAAAAGGAAGGATGATGAGGACTGTGGGGTCCTTGGTGCTTTCTGAGCTTGGTGGTTTTCTTGCAAACGTTTCATGACCCAACTAGGTAGCATCATCAGTGCTAGAAAGGAGTGAGGTTTGTGGAAAAAAGGAAGGATGATGAGGACTGTGGGATCCTTGATGCTCTCTGAGCTTGGTGGTTTTCTTGCAGACGTTTCCTTACCTCAACTAGGTAACATAATCAGTGCTGATGTTAGGGGAACCCTACAGCCCCCCTCTTCCTCCTTCTCCCCCTCCCTTCCCCCCCTCCTCCCCTCCTCTTCCTCCTCCTCTATGCCAAATCTACTCCCTTCTAGTACTGATGATGTTACCTAGTTTGATATTAAAACGTCTTCACGAAAACCACCCAGGTCAGGGAACACCCCAGCTCCTCTCATTTCAACCCTGAGAAATATTCTCCTTTATTGAAGAGTGAACAAGCCCCACTCTATACACCATAAACCATTAGAATCCGAACAAAAGTTGGCTTTATCTGTTTTGGTTACCTGGCAAAGTTTCCGAAACTGAAACTTAAATAAGTTTTGTTTGCTTTCCTCCAACTTTGCAAAGCTCCTGCGCCAGGAAAACCTACCAGCAAAGAGGCCGGTCACCTGCTGTAACCTTAAGCCATGCATTTAGGAATGCAAGTGGAGAGTCATATATATATATATATATATATATATATATATATATATATATATATATATATATATATATATATATTAAAAAGCACCTGCTGTAACCTTAAGCCATGCATTTAGGAATGCCCATATATATATATATATATATATATATATATATATATATATATATATATATATATATATATATATATTAAAAAGCGTTGGACCGCCCAAATCCTTTGCTAAGCTGCTGCGCCGTGTTGCAAAAAAGAAAAAATAAATAAAAAAAAATGAAAGGATGTTGGTTTGATTCAGGTCTAAAGAGACTGGTGATGCAAGATTTATTTAAACACACAAAAAAAACCTCAGTTGCAGTGAAAAGGGGGGCTGCCAAGTTTCTCCCACAGTTGCCTTGAACGGCAGCCAGAGTTTCCATAGCTACAGAGAATAATTGCTGGCAGCGAGAAACATTAAGAGAAGCAAAGAGAGGTGAATTGATCCTCTTTTGGGTTCCCCCCCTCTCCCTTTTGCAATTTTTTTCAAAGTTGGGTAGTCTGGGGAAAAAAAAAACTAAGGATTTGCAAATGGCTCTGTTTTTCTGGCGCATGGCGAAGACCCGTGTTGGAATTGTTGAGTTGGATATGTATCCCAAAATTAGGGACAATTTAAATGACCACAACTGAGCCCAAAATTTATACTGCTAAGCAAGACATTTGTTAAGTGCATTTTGTCCCCTTTTACGACTTTCCTTGCCACGGTACTCTAGAAAGAATACAGAGAAGAGCAACAAAGATGATCAGGGGACTGGAGGCTAAAGCATATAAGGAACGGTTGATGGAATTGGGGATGTCTAGTTTAATGAAGAGAAGGACGAGGGGGGACATGATAGCAGTGTTCCAATATCTCAGGGGCTGCCCCAAAGAAGAGGGAGTCAAGCTATTCTCCAAAGCGCCTGAAGGCAGGACAAGGAGCAACAGATGGAAACTAATCAAGGAGAGAAGCAACTTAGAACTAAGGAGAAACTTCCTGACAGTCAGAACAATTAACCAGTGGAACCACCTGCCTCCAGAAGCGGTGAATGCTCCAACACTGGAGGTTTTTAAGAAGAGACTGGACAGCCATTTGTCCGAAATGGTATAGGGTCTACTGCCTGAGCAGGGGGTTGGACTAGATGACCTCCAAGGTCCCTTCCAATATTATTATTATTATTATTATTATTATTGGAATCACTGCAGTCGTAAAGTAAGTAATCCAGTTGTTAAGTGAATCCAGCTTCCCTATTCACTTTGCTCGTCAGACGGTCGCAAAAGGGGATGATGTGAACCTGGGACACTGCGACCGTCATAAATATGAGTCAGTTGCCGAACATCTGAAATTTGATCATGTGACCCACGGGGAGGCTGCAACGGTCGCAAGCGTGAAAAATGGTTCTAAGTCACTTTTTTTCGGTGCCGTTGTAACTTTGAACAAACTGTCATAAGTTGAGGACTAACTGTATTCGTCTTTTAGTTCTGCCAGGGCATACTTAAATGTGCTTTTTGAACCCTCAACCAGTGTTGGTCGACTTTGAAGGTCTCAGGTTGCCAAGGTTCCCAAACACAAACTTAAACCGTGTTTGTAAATTTGATGCTTTCCCCAACCCTCATTCTCCATCCTGGGTTGGGCTTCGCCTTCCATCATCCTTAGCCAGCTGCTGGACCCATCCAGGTTTAAAGGGGAGGGAGGCATGATCCTGGTAGTCCCTTTGTAGGAGTTGCAAAGATGGAGAGTCCGTAACTCAAGGGTCCGGCTTGATGGATGTCTCAGCTGTTCTTGGGTGGGCTCTGCTTGCTAGGCTAAACTGTGGCTTTGTTATTGTGGTTTGTAGAACAAACCCCCATTGATTGAGTTTGCAGAAGCACCAACTAAAATGAAGCAGTTCTGAAGCACCGCTCCATTTAACGATGGCAGTTTTGGCACCCGTGATTGAGGTCATTAAGAGAATCACCCACAGTCAGAAAGCAAAGGCCTATTGGAAAAGCATACATATGTGGTTAGAAAAAATATTGGGCGAACAAGTGGATTTTAAACCTGAACTTTTTTTTTACTAGGCATTATGTCTGAAAAGACTAATAAGCAGAAATTATATTTAACTTTACATATTACCACAGCAGCGAGAATAATTTTTGCACAATATTGGAAGGACGAAGGATTGCCATCAGTGGAAGAAATAATTACGAAAATATTGGAATGTGCAGAGATGGACAGACTAACTATGAGGCTGAAAGACAAAGAAGATACGAACTACTATCAAATTTGGAATTTATTTTATTCTTGGTTAGAGAAAAGAATGACGGATTAGGAATTGAACATGTATTAGCTTAGCAAATTCCAGACAACTTGTTGATTGGAAAAATTAACATATGTTGATGAAAAAAAATTAATAAAAAAAGATTGATTAAAAAAAGAGAATCACCCACAGTCGCTAAGCAAAATGTGACAGCATCCCCAGTGACTTTACCAGTTGGAAGCAGGCTTGGAAAGTCGCAAGTGATGATCATGTGACTGCAGGGGTGTTGTGACGGTCGTAAGTTTGAGGATCAGTTATAAGTTGTTTTTTTTTCAGTGCGATGGTAACTTTGAAAGGTTGCTCAACGAACGGGTGTAAGTCTATAAAGCAGTGGTTCTCAACCTGTGGGTCGGGACCCCATTTGGGGTCGAATGACCATTTCATGGGGGTCACCAAACAACGCAGTCCGCCATTTTTCCCCCCCTTTTCCTTAGCTGTGCTACTCCCTTTTATTCTATTGGCTTTTAAAAGCCAATAGAATAGACTCTCTTGAATAGAGTCTAATTCTATTGGCTTTCAAAAGCCAATAGGAATTGTCCAGGCTGTCTCTGCCCTGCTGAGCCCGCCAAAAGTCCCAGTCTGCAAACGGTGCTGCACCAGTTGAGTAGTCCTCGACTTACGACCGGTTGAGTAGTCCTCGACTTACGACCGGTTGGGGGTCGCGGCATTAAAAAGGTTGAGAACCACTGCTATAAAGGATGGGAGGAAGGGTTTGAAATGGCTACAGAGAAAGCTCTTGAAATAGGCGTAAGGTTCAACTGGTGAGGCAACTTTTTCCAACCCTTTCCTGGTTGGGCAGGGGGAAGAATGAACCTGGGGACAGTTTGCAGAGAGTCCTTTTGTTTCGCAATCCTAAGAGCAAATTCCGAGGAAGCCGAATTCTGTTGGTGGCAGGTTGGGCTTCCTTTTTCTCTTCCCTTTTGCAAACCATGCAAGGAAATAGTTCAACGCTGCAGTGGATGAAGGGGCGGGGGGGGGGCGGGGGAGGCGGAGGGGAACAGGCTTGATTTAGAGACGTTTATATGGGATGGGAAGGGATGGGATGGGATGGAATGGAATAGAATAAGGAATAGAAATAGACTAGACTAGATTAGAATATGGAATAGGAATAGAATAGAATAGAATAGAATAGAATAGAATATGGAATAGAATAGAATATGGAATAGAATAGAATAGAATATGAAATAGAACAGAACAGAACAGAATAGAATAGAATAGAATATGGAATAGGAATAGGAATAGAATAGAATAGAATAGAATAGAATAGAATATGGAATAGAATAGAATAAAATATGGAATAGAATAGACTAGAATATGGAATATGGAATAGAATAGGAATAGGAATATGGAATAGAATAGAATATGGAATAGAAATAGATGACTAGAATTAGACTAGACTAGACTAGACTAGATTAGACTAGACTAGACTAGACTATAGAATAGAATAGAGTTGGAAGGGACCTTGGAAGTCTTCTAGTCCAACCCCCTGCTTAAGCAGGTGAACCTACACCATCTCAGACAGGTGATTGTCCAGTCTCTTCTTAAAAATCTCCAGTGATGGGGCGCCCACAATTTCTGGTGGCAAGCTGTTCCACTGGTTGATTGTCCTCATTGTTAGGAAGTTTCTCCTTAATTCCAGGTTGCTTCTCTCCTTGATCAGTTTCCCATCATTGTTTCTTGTCCTGTCCTCTGGTGCTATGGTGAATACTCTGACCCCCTCTTCTTGGTGGCAGCCCCTCAAATACTGGAACACTGCTATCACATCTCCCCTATTTCTTCTTTTCTTTAGACTAACCAAACCCAAGTCCTGCAGCCGTTCTTTACATGTTTTAGTCTCTTTGTATGTTTTAGTCTCAATCATCATTCGCAACTTTCCCAGCTGGATTCCGACAAACCAAGTTAATGAGGGAAGCCGAATTGACTTAACTGTCATGTAATTTGCTTAAGAACCATGGCAAAGTCAGGTGGTAACCTCCGGCCTGGCTTCCCAACCCAGTTTTGCTGAGTGATGGAAATTCTGACTCCCACCCTTTATCATTTATGGTGGACGTGCAATAAAGCATAGACCTATCGGACTAGGATTCATGCCCTAATGCAGAACATTCTTAAAAGTAAAGAATAACACCAGAAACTTTTCTTATGGGCTTAAAATGGAAAAAGACTTGGTGGGAAAAAAAAATTGGAACTCTGATCTTACATATGTTGACGGCAGCAAGACGTATTTATTGTAATGCACCAAAATGGAAGGACATTTCGATTCTCACTATGGATGATAGGGTTGGCAGAGACGGCTAAATTGACCGTTTTGATTGAAGAATAGAATATAAGTAAACTTCTGTTTCCAGTTTTGGAGACTGCTTCTGGACTTTGGGTTTAAGGTGGGAAAAAAAAATAAAACTTAGTGTGAAGGTCAAAGGTTTTTGCTTCCTCTTTCTTTCCCGGGCTTTACCCCCACCCTCTAAGCTCTGTATTAACCCCAAAAATACCAGACAGTTCTGCATATTGTCAAAGCAAGAATATATAGTATTTGCAGCGTTGACACTATACATATGTTGTACATAGTATGTTTAGGTGTGTGCCATGTGTGTGTTTCACTTTGAGAGCGGGCAACTAAATTTTATTTTTGATGTGTGCTGTTGTGCCCACAGTAAGAAAGTGACAATAAAGGTTATCTTATCTTATCTTATCTTATCTTATCTTATCTTATCTTATCTTATCTTATCACCTTAACTTACCTTATACCTTATACCTTATACCTTATACCTTATACCTTATACCTTATACCTTACACCTTACACCTTACACCTTATACCTTATCTTATATCTTATCTTATCTTATATCTTATATCTTATCTTATCTTATCTTCTTATTTATCTCATCTCATCTTCTTCTTATCTTATCTTTGCTTTGGTATTTTTGTGTTTTTGTATTTTATTCTATACTCTGATCAAACGTTACAAATGTGAAACGCCGTGCACAATATTGTTAATGAAGAAACATTTACGTTGTAGAATGTTTGCTGTAGTGAATTTTTTTAAATGCTGCTTGGTTGTTTTTCATGTCATTTTCCTTCTTGTTTTGAAGATTAAAAACAGTTTTAACTAGAAAAAAATACATTAAAAAGCATAAAAAAATATAAGAAATATACAGAATTAAAGCTGGGACTCCGTTATGGGAGGGAGGTGCCCACCCATTTAATTGTCTCAAACTGACCCCTTGTTTTTTTTCAACGGGACTCTAATCTGGCCTGCCTTTGTTTCCCTTACAGGCACAACGTGACATGGCTTGGGCGAGCATCATGGGCCCGAATTCGGGGATTCCTTAGTGCATCACATCGCTGATTCTTAGGAGGGATCTCCCAAAGAAGACTGACCCCCCCCCCTTTTTGGCAATGGCTGGATCTACGCAACCGGCAGCCCAGACCTGGCGGGCAGCAGAGACCCACTACCCTTCCCACGCCATGTCCTACCCCGTGGCGTTAAATCAGCCTCATGTGGTGAGTGTCCTCTCTCAGAGTGGGCTTTCTGGGTCATGAGGACTAGAGCCTTGGGGCGGGCTTTGCAAAGGGGACGATCATCTGGTGCGAATTTGTGGTGCTTGGCAACCAGGGTGGTTTTACCAATGGTGGCAGCAACCCGGGGCCACGGATTCGCCATTTGCGACCTTCCCAGCCAGCTTCCGACAAGCCAAGCCGATGGGGGGAAGCCAGATTGGCTCAGTGACTGTGTGATTTCACTTAACGACTGCAGTGATTCACTCAGAAACCTGGCTTTAGGAGCCCTGGTGGTACAGGGGTTAGAGTGCAGCATTGCAAGCCGACTCTGCCCACAGCCTGGAGTCCGATCCTGACCAGCTCAAGGTTGACTCAGCCTTCCATCCTTCGGAGGTAAAATGAGGACCCCGATTGTTGGGGGGGCAACAGGCTGGTTCTGTAAACCGCTTAGAGAGGGCTGTAAAGCACTGTGAAGCGGGATATAAGTCTAAGGGCTTCCTTCCTTCCTTCCTTCCTTCCTTCCTTCCTTCCTTCCTTCCTTCCTTCCTCCTTCCTTCCTTCCTTCCTTCCTTCCTTCCTCCCTCCCTCCCTCCCTCCCTCCCTCCCTCCCTCCCTTCCTTCCTTCCTTCCTTCCTTCCTTCCTTCCAGACCAGCTCAAAGTTAACCCATCCTTCCGAGGTCTTAGAGAGAAACTCACCACAGGACAGTTCAATAATTCAGTTTAAATATAAATAAGATATAAAATAAATAAATAAAATTTAATATTTTTTATTTAAAAGGTATTTGTTGTGGTTCTGGCTAATGAAACACTTCAAAGAACTTCCAGGCATTTATTTTCCTAAAAGTCTTTTATTGTTACAAAATGTCGGCACAGGCACAAGGGAGGGATGCTAGGATCTAAGTTCTCTTCCTCTGAGCAGTTAAATTATTAGCATGTTCCCTCCCTAAATTAGCCATCATATCTCACATTATCCAATTAGTGTGAAGGTCAAATGTTTTCTTCCTCTTTCTTTCCTGGGCTTTACCCCCCACACCCCTTCTGCTCTTTATTAACCCCATATTTACCAGACAATTCTGCATATTGTCAAAAGCAAGAATATACAATATTTGCAACGTTGACAGTATTTATTTACAAATAAAGAAAAATTATTTTAATTTTTGTCATTCTCTTTTCATTCTGTCCCTCCTTCGGCATCCTTTCTTTAATGGTCCTATGCCACCATTTCTTCGATATTAATGTGTTGCTTGTCCTGCCGTGAGTTGGCCCTGTTGAGTTGTCCCGCAATGTGTTGGTTGGCTGTGCCAAGTTTTGCTTGGACGAGTCAGCCTTGGTGAATTATCTAGACCAGTTTCCCAACCTTTTTGGCTTTACGGACCAGTGGAGGTGGGGAGAGAGGGGCTGGTTCCACGTGCGCAGCGGACAAGGGCGTATAGGTGCGCAGCTCCGTTTGCCCGATGAGCAGCGGGCACACGAACCCACTTCTCATGCAAATGGATGTGCTCATCCGCTGCTCGCACGAGTAAGGATGCACATGCACGGTCGTCCACTACTTCTGTGGCCCGGTTCCAAAAGTTTCAAGGCCCATTAGTGAATTCATGGCCCGGGGCGTAGGGACCCCCTGATCTAAACCCCTCCCCATGTGCCTTTTAGAAGTTGTGAAGTCTTGACAAGGACAAGGTCTATTATTCTTGCATTTGCCACCAAAGCCCATCTCAGCTGATTTGACATCAGATTTCTTTCAAATCTTGCAACTCTCTCTTGCAAGTGAGAGCAGAGACAGCCAGGAAACGGAAATGCACTTAAGAGGTTTCACACACACACACACACACACACACACACACACACACACACACACAAAAGAGACTGTCTCCTTGCAGGCAGAAAGTCTGCATCAAATAAACCATAATTACTGACGCTCATCTGCTCATCTGGGGGCGTGCTTGCACCTTCCTTCCTCATCGCTCTCAACTGGATGTTTGTTTCCTTGCTTTGCTTTCTAGCTCTAAAGCGAAAGACTTTTTTTTTTTTGGTGTGTGTGAGTGTGTGCAAGTGGGAGCAGAGAAAGAGACATCAAAAAGAGCCCATTGTTATGTCAGACGTGCCCAAAATAGCCCCCTGAGCTCAATAAAGGAAAAAAAGAAAAAAAAAGAAGCAATCTTATCACTGGAACTTAAGAATCTTAGAGGCAATGTGCCAGGTATTATTATTAGAATTTGAATAATTCTGACTCCCGGCGGGATTATAAGATAAAAAAAAAATTAATAAAAGGCCCAGAGTCGGAAGAGAAAAGGGACAAGGAAATAAGGTTAACCCACAAACTTAAGCGCTCTCTGAACTCCAAAAACAGCTTGTAACACTGAAAGTGGGGATAACGACAGCGAGCTCAGAAGTGGAAGAATGATGGAGGAGAGTGATCACATCTCCAAAGTTTGATGGGAAAACAATTCTAAACGTTCACCGCCTCCAGTAACTTCTTTTTTTTCTTCTGGGAATTTGGCTGTTAATTGTATTGATTTATCGGCAGCAGCGTAGATCCACCCTCTTCCCCCCATTTCCTCAACCTTGCTTGGAATTTCCCTGTTCAGTTTCGTGGCCCTTGAAACAGCTGGCAGCCTTCTGAACTGTCGAAATTCAACGAAGTGGGGCCTTTTATCTACAATGGGACTCTTCCAAATTTGTCAGCTTGAAAAACTTGTGGACTTCAACTCCCAGAATCCCTCTACCAGCTATATATCCTGGTGATGTTCCCCTTGCGGGCTAGGGGATTCTGGGACACCACAAGTCTTAGAGTTGCCAAGTTTGGAGACCCTCCCCCCCCGATGTAGAAGAAGGGAGATATGAATTTTTT
Source organism: Crotalus tigris (assembly GCF_016545835.1). Taxonomy (NCBI): domain Eukaryota; kingdom Metazoa; phylum Chordata; class Lepidosauria; order Squamata; family Viperidae; genus Crotalus; species Crotalus tigris. The sequence continues at coordinate 650,579 of NW_024097260.1, read as the reverse complement.
AACAAAAGGAGGTCATCTAGTCCAACCCCCTGCTCAAGCAGGAGACCCTACACCATTTTGGACAAATGGTGTCCAGTCTCTTCTTAAAAACTTCCAGTGTTGGGGCATTCACCGCTTCTGGAGGCAGGCTGTTCCACTGGTTAATTGTTCTAACTGTCAGGAAGTTTCTCCTTAGTTCCAGGTTGCTTCTCTCCTTGGTTAGTTTCCATCTGTTGCTTCTTGTCCTGCCTTCAGGCGCTTTGGAGAATAGCTTGACTCCCTCTTCTTTGGGGCAGCCCCTGAGATATTGGAAGACTGCTACCATGTCCCCCCTCCTCCTTCTCTTCATTAAACTAGACATACCCAATTCCAGCAGCCTTTCCTTATATGCTTTGGCCTCCAGTCCCCTAATCATCTTTGTTGCTCTTCTCTGCACTCTTTCTAGAGTCTCAACATCTTGATCTAGTTTAGCACATTGAGTGAATCCAGCCCTTGGTGGCTTAGTCAGCCATGAAGTGGGACGTCACATGTTTTGCAAGATGTTTAGTTTCTGTCGGGCAGTGTAGTTAAAGCAACCTGGGGTTGGACCTCAAGTTCAAATCCAGACCTGGAGGTCAGGCCCAGTGGGAATCTAGGGGTGGGGAGGAGGTCCAGATGTAAACATAGTGCCTTGAAATGAAGGCAGAACAGGGATAACCAAGCTAAAAAAGAAAGATCCGGAAGGAAATCTTAACCAAGATGTTAATTTCTAGAGAATATTCTGGTACAGTCGATGTGGTTTTGACTCTAAAGATGACCGTTAATTTTGAGGAAGTTGGGTGGTTGACAAGGGGTTTTTTCCTTACTTCTCCTTTTTTTTTCTGAGTACTTTTGACCTCGAAATGTTACACATTTTGGAGCCTTCAGTGTGCACCACCAAGTTCTCCAGACTTTCCCATGGCGCTAACGTGAAGATGTTTCCTCAAATTGTGGGGTTCCTTTCTCGTTGCATCACTCTAAGCTTCTGCGGAGAGGCTCAGTCAGGAGGTTACAGAAAACCCAACGCCTTGGTTTCCAGTTCTGGCCTTGTGGAAGGAGAAGAGTTTGGGGAACAAGTGGGCTGGGGGTTAAATATTCTGGCCTGCTTTGTTTTCCCAGAAGAACCTAAAAGCCAGGGCAGAAGATCAAGGATGAGTGATATAGGGCAGTGGCCCCCAACCTTCTCTCCATGGAGAGAGGTTTTCCATGTGTGGTTTTGTGTGTTGCCTGCATCCCATGGATGGGGCTTTCCTTGTTTGTGCGGACCGGTTGCTGGCATGTCACGGCCCGATATCGGTCCACAAACCAGGGATTGGTGATCCCTGGACTAGAAGACCTCCAAGGTCCCTTCCAGCTCTGCTATTATGTCATTTGGTTAAATGGATTTAATCCAAAGGACTAGAGGCAATATGATAGCAGTCTTCCAGTGTTTGAGGGGCTGTCACGGAGAGGAGGGGGTCAACCTATTTTCCAAAGCCCCTGAAGGCAGGACAAGAAGCAACGGATGGAAACTAATCAAGGAGAGAAGCAACCTAGAACTAAGAAGGAATTTCCCGACAGTTAGAACAGTTAACCAGTGGAACCTCTTTCCTCCAGAAGTTGTGGATGCTCCATCATAAGAAGTTTTAAAGACACGATTGGACAACCATTTGCTTGAATTGGTATAGGGGCTGCTTGAGCAGAGGGTTGGACTAGAAGACCTCCAAGGTCCCTTCCAGCTCTGCTATTATGTTATTTGGTTAAATGGATTTAATCCAAAGGACCAGAGGCAATATGCTAGCAGTGTTCCAGTGTTTGAGGGGCTGTCACGGAGAGGAGGGGGTCAAGCTATTCTCCAAAGCACCCGAAGGCAGGACAAGAAGCAACGGATGGAAACCAATCAAGGAGAGAAGCATCCTGGAATTCAGGAGAAACTTCCTAACAGTGAGGACAATCAACCAGTGGAACAGAAGTTGCCTTCAGAAGTTGTGGGAACTTCATCACTGGAGGTTTTCAAGAAGAGACTGGACTGCCATCTGTCAGAAAGGGTGTAGGCAACCTTGGCTCTTTTATGACTCATGGACTTCAACTCCCAGAATTCCTGAGCCAGCCACGCTGAGGGGAAAGAGAGAGGTTTCCAAGCTGAGCCAGGCTGGCTCAGGGATTCTGGGAGTTGAAGTCCACAAGTCATAAAAGAGCCAAGGTTGCCAACCCCTGGTGTAGGGTCCCCTGCCTGAGTGTGGGGTTGGACTAGATGACCCACAAGGTCCCTTCCAACTCTGTTATTCTATTCTAAATAAATGTTTCCTCCTGAGCCAAGAGGATCAGATGTGCTCATGAGGATTGGCAGGTCTTACGAAGTGCCCAGGGCCATCCTTACAGTGACAGAAGCCATCTTTGGGCTCAGCAAGATCTGGAGAACCTGCCCCAGGTGGTCCTCAAGTTACAACGGGTTTTGACTGTAAGTCGAGGACTGCCTTTAATGTCAGCCGTTGCAAGAAGATGCGTAAGACTCTGCTGTAGCTACAGGTAGCCCTCGACTTTTGACCACAATGCAGCCCCACATTTATGGCGCTAAGTGAGGCATTTGTTATGTTTTGCCTCGTTTTATGACTTTTCTTGCCGCAGTCGTTCACTGAATCCCTGCAGTTGTTAAGTTAGCAACATAATTGTCAAGTGAACCTGGCTTCCCCATTGACTTTGCTGGTCAGACGGTCGCAAAAGGGGATCACGTAACTCTGGGACGCTGCGACCGTCATAAAGACGAGTCAGTGTGTAAATTTTGATCACGTCACCCCCCGGGACGCAGCGACGGTCATAAAAATGAGTCAGTGGCCAAGCATCTGAATGTAAATCACCTGACCGGGGTGGAGGCTGCAACAGTCCTAAGAGTGAAAAATGATCCTAGGTCACTTCTTTCCAGTAACGTTGTGTAACGTTGTGTAACGGTCACTAAACGAACTGTTGGAAGTCCAGGGCTGCCTCTATAGCAGTGGTAGCGAATCTATGGCACGCGTGCCGGAGGCGGCACTCAGAGGCCTCTCTGTGGGCACGTGGGCCATTGCACCAGACCCGCCTCCCCCCGCAGACCCCCACCCCAGCAGCCACCCCCCAGAGGAGAGTCACCCGCGAGCGCAGCCCACGTGGAGCAGCGCAGCCAAGGACATGGCAGCCGAGCAGTGGTGACAAGACTTCACCCTCGCACCGGTCACGCGCAGTTGATGCGGCGGGCTGCGGGTGGAGGGAGTGGCTGCTATAGTGCTGCTGGACCGACTGGGTGGTCTGCGGCGGGCTGTGGAGGCGGTGGGTGGTCCCGCGGGCTTGTGGTGGGGCGGTTTTTGGGCACTCGGTCACCATCACTGCTCTATAGGACAGGTGGCGCAGCAGTTAAGAGTGCAGTACTGCAGGCCACTTTAGCTGACTGTGTTCAGCAGGTCAGCGGTTCAAATCTCACCGGCTCAAGGTTGACTCAGCCTTCCATCCTTCCGGGGTAGGTAAAATGAGGACCCAGATTGTTGGGGGCAATGTAAATATATATATACGTTGCTTACTGGTGTACACCGCTTAGAGAGTGCTTGCATTTAAAGTGGTATATAAGTCTCATAAATAAATAAACCTTTCTAATGCCGCGACCCCATAATACAGTTCCCCATGTTATGGTGACCCCCAACCACTTATACATCACCAGGTGCCAAGGGCGTGGCCAAAGAAAAGGGGGAAAAAATGGCGGACAGCCTTGTTTGGCGACCCCCGTGAAATGATCATTCGACCCCAAATGGGGTCCCGACCCACAGGTTGAGAACCACTGCTATAGGATTTCATCCTGAAGGCTTATTCTTGGTTTTGTGTCGTCTTGTTTCAGGATGTGAGTCTCTTGGAATATCAACACCCTCCTCGGGAATACCCTTCCCACCTGCCCCCGGGGTCTCTCTTAAACCCCCAACGTCGGAGGCCCTCCTTGTTATCCGAATTTCAGCCAGGAAATGAAAGGTAAGATGAAAAAGATGGGACAGGTTCCAACAGATTTTCCTCCCAAAAGGTATTTATGACCGAGTTTGGAACTTGTGACACACACACACACACACACACACACACAACACAACCATACACCAGCACCCCCTTGGACAGGGGACCATACTTTGTGTGCTGAACAACAGCTCACGTGGCTGCAGTTACAACAATTTTGCTCCAAAGGGTGGTTTACTCCAGATTGGACCATTGTGTTGTCTCAGCCACCGTAGGGTTGGCCTCACAACGGCCAGGCTCTCTTTAACAACCACTGTTAAAAAAAGGGTCATAGAATGGGTCACGTGACGACCCGCTTTACGACCCTCACGATTGACGGTTGCAACCGCCAGTCTCCCTTAGAGTTGTAATTTGAGGACTGTCTGTACCGCAGAGTTTGTGACGTCCTAACAATAATATTTTGCACTGAGCTGGAAAAATGAGAATATACCTCAGAGGAAGAAGTAATAAGAAAAATTCTGGACTGTGCTGAGATGGACAAATTAACAAAAGAGATAAAAGAAAAGGAAGACACAGAGTATTATATAGTATGGAACAAGTGGTATATCTGGTTGGAGACTAGAAATAATAGAGGAGAATAAATATGGAAAGGTCAAAAGTGAAAATATGTGTATAATAATGTATAATAATAATAATATGAATTATTCTTAGTAAGAAGTAGAACACGAAGGAAGAAAAATGTAAATAAGAAATAATGGGGCTATAAGGACAAATATTCTAAAGAAGAATAAGGGGGGAAATGTAAATATTAGATTACCGTCTCGTAATTGCTGTAAAACAAAGGAGAAGTATATATTGTGTGTGTATGTGTGTTTATGTTTTGCTTTGTTCTTTTTTGTCTTGTTGGTTAAAAATAAAAATTAATAATAATAATAATAATAATAATAATAATAATAATAATAATAATAATATTTTGCACTGCTCTTGCCACGACGGTGGATTCTTCTGGGAGCCCAGCCATTTTTTTTTAATTGAAAAGTTTTATAAAAAATACAGTATACACCCCCAAACCCACCCACCCTAAACCCCCCTCCCTCCCCCACTTCCCAGAGCTGAGTACAGGGTTACAAATATAATAATCAAACTCTAACTAACATTAACCAACTATATAAATAACCAAGTCCATAATGCGCTTTAACTCCCCTTTAACATGGGTAAAACAAATTAAAAATAAACATCATAATATAAACAAATCAATATTATTAAACAATACAATATCCAAATTGTTAACAATACTACTACTAAAAATAATAATAAAACTAATAAAAATTCTACTATAATAAACTATTCATAATAATAATACTCTAACATTTACTCAATAAACTAGATGGAACTTTTTAGTCCCATATTTATTCTGAATATAATCTATCCATCTATCCAGCCATTACTGAGGAGTGCAAAACACCAGGCATTTTTTTTTTCTTAAAATTTTCTTTTCGTTTGACTTTGGAGATTTTTTGTTTGTTTGTTTGTTTGTTTGTTTGAAGCTTTCTTTAAGATTAAAGGCGGCCTTGTGGATTTTCTTGGTAGGAACAGCCTAAAAAAAAAAGAATAATATTTAAAATGGATCGGATTGGTGACCCTGGATCTTTTTTTTTCTCTCCCTTGCAGATCACAAGAGACGCACGCTCGGACGGAGTCCCATCCGTATCTCTCTGATCTGAGCAAATCCTCGGAAATGGAGTTTATGGAGACCAAGAGGCCTCGGATGGAGCTGTTACAGGAGCCGCTGCTGAGGCCTCCGACTCTGCTCAGCCAGGCAGGAACAGACGGCTTCTCCAGGGTAGGCTGGGAAGAGAAGGGTGGACAGGCAGTCCTCGAATTACGACAGTAATGGTGGCCACCCGTTATAGTCATAAGTCTGAGAGAAGAGAACGATTGAAGCTCAGGGTTGAACTGTGGGGTCCTTGGTGTTCTCTGAGCTCGGTGGTTTTCTTGCAGACGTTTCATGACCCAACTAGGTAACATCATCAGAGCTAGGAGGGTGTGGGATTTATGGAATAGAAGAGGAAGAGGAGAAGGACTGTGGGGTCCTTGGTGGTCTCTGATCTTGGTGGTTTTCTTGCAGACGTTTCATGACCCAACTAGGTAACATCATCAGCGCTAGGAGGGAGTGGGGTTTGTGGAGAGGAGGAGAAGGAGATGGGGGGGAGGAGAGGGAGGAGGAGGAAGAGGATGACAATGACTGGGGGGGTCCTTGGTGTTCTCTGAGCTCAGTGGTTTTCTTGCAGACGTTTCATGACCCAACTAGGTAACATCATCAGAGCTAGGAGGGTGTGGGATTTATGGAGTAGAAGAGGAAGAGGAGAAGGACTGTGGGGTCCTTGGTGGTCTCTGATCTTGGTGGTTTTCTTGCAGACGTTTCATGACCCAACTAGGTAACATCATCAGCGCTAGGAGGGTGTGGGGTTTGTGGAGAGGAGGAGGAGGAGGACTGAAGTTCTTGATGCTCTCTGAGCTTGGTTGTTTTCTTGTGGAACCTCGTGACCCAACTAGGTAACATCATCAGCGCTAGAAGCTGGTGGGGTTTGCTCTCTGTTTATGTATGGTTTGCCCTGTCCGTGTTGGGAGTATTCCTGGTGGTTCCTTGGGAGAGCTTTGTTTACTGTTGGATGGGTTGTCTGAGTTAGTGGCTGGTTGTGCTTCCAGTTGGGAAGAAGCTGAGATAGCTAAATCTTCTGCCGTTGGAGTTGAAAGGGGGGGGGGTGAATAGGTCATCGGAGATGTTCAGAGACCTGCCAAAATGATGAAGAGGCTTGGGGCCTTCAAAGAAGACAACCATCCCCCTCCTCACCCCACCCCAGCCAGCTGTCTAAAGAGAGGAAGTTGTGTTGTGAGGAGAGGATAAAGGTGGGGGATCCTTCTGGAGGACACAGAGGGAGTGACAGTTGCTGTTATGGAACAATGAAGGTCTTGTCTCCCTCCCCACTCCTTAGAAGTAGAGATGGCCAACTTGGATGAGGTCTCCTGGTGGGAAGCAGATGTCGTGAGGGCCAGCCAGGCCGCTTCTCCCTGGTTTAAGGTTACAGATGGAGTCATCTGGAGAAAGAAGGCGGGTGAGGAGGGAAGGACAGTGGCCAAAGTCAATAGGCCCAAAGGAGATGCCTTGGCTGCATTCAGACAACGGAAGCTTTGGGTGTTCCCGTGCATTTTCCCCGAGGTGTCCTAGATAGGTGAGAAACACCTTTCTTCTCATTTAGCTTCCGTTCCCCTTTTCCATTTGTAGGATCGAGGCATCCCCGGTAAACTGGAGCCCGTTTCACCCATTACCTCTGCCCATCCTGACTCGGAACTGGATTTACTCCCGTCCCGGCTCTCGAAAGAGGAGCTGATCCAGAACATGGACCGTGTGGACCGGGAGATCACCATGGTGGAACAGCAGATTTCCAAGTTGAGAAAAAAGCAGGTAACGAGCCCCCCCGCCACCCCTCAGCCGACATTTACAGAAATCGGTGGAGACTTTTTCCATCCTGATTTCAACCCGAGAAGGTCAAAAGTGGAGCCGGTCAGAGAGATGAATCCATTTTGATTGGGTTCTAGGTGTGACTAGATCACTTCCTTTGGCCAGGTAGGACCTGGGGCCCTCAGCGCATGACGCAGGAGGGTGTGGCAAGGAGACAAATCCGCTTTTAGAGACTCAGGAGCATCAGTCAACAAAACCTAAGATTTTTCCCAAGATTGGGCTGAATGACCACAGCATGTTGTTGTTTTTGTTAATTGCGAAGTCGTGTCCGACCCATCGTGACCCCATGGACAACGTTCCTCCAGGCCTTCCTGTCCTCTACCATCTTCTGGAGTCCCTTTAAGCTCACGCTTCCTGCTTCAATGACTCTATCCAGCCACCTCCTTCTCCGTTGTCCCCTTCTTCTCTTGCCCTCCATCTTTCCCAGCATCGGGCCCTTCTGCAGTGAGTCCTTCCTTCTCATTAGGTGGCCAAAGTCCTTGAGTTTCAACTTCAGGATCTGGCCTTCTAAGGAGCAGTCCAAGGGACTCACAGGAGTCTTCTCCAGCACCATAGTTCAAAGGCCTCAAGTCGTGTCCGACCCATCGCAACCCCATGGACAACGTTCCTCCAGGCCTTCCTGTCCTCTACCATCTTCTGGATTCCATTGACGCTCACGCCTCCTGCTTCAGTGACTCCATCCAGCCACCTCATTCTCTGTCGTCCCCTTCTTCTCTTGCCCTCCATCTTTCCCAGCATTGGGCCCTTCTGCAGTGAGTCCTTCCTTCTCATTAGGTGGCCAAAATATTTGAGTTTCAATTTCAGGATCTGGCTTTCTAAAGAGCAGTCGGAGTTGATCTCTTCGACCGCAGCATACAGATACACATATACAGTTGGTCCTCGAATTAGGACTAGAATTTTGGCTGTTAAGTGAGTTGTCACATGACCGGCTCCGGTTTTTATGATCATTTTTACTGGCGTCTTTTCCAATTGAGAACTTTGCCTGGAGGAAGTCAGCCAGGAAAAGTCGCCAGTTATAAAGGTGTGTGTGTGTGTGTGTGTGTGTGTGTGTGTGTGTGTGTGTGTGTGTGTGTGTGTGTGATGGAACCTGGGTGGGTTGTAAGTCCCTTTTTCCAAGGCTGTCGTAACTTGGAACCAACCTGAAATGAACAGGTGTTAAGTCCAGCACTACCTGTATGGGCAACTCAGGCATTTGAGAGAGTGCTGCTTCTTCTTCTGCCATATCCGTTATCGGACGTTGGCGATCATGTTGACGATCCCGTTTTTAATCAGCAGCCGCGCGAAAAAGTGCGGCTGAGTTTTGTCCAAACCAGTCCCTTAGATTTTGAAGCCACGATGTTCTTCTTCTGCCTGGACCTCGTTTGTCTTCCATCTTTCCCTGGAGGATTAAATGGAGCATGGCGTAGTTTTCTGGGTGTCGCATCACAGGTCCGAAATATTCTAACTTTCGTTTTTTAATTGTGTTGATGATTTCCCTTGGCTTTCCCAGGCGGCTGATCCCCTCCTCATTTCTGATCTTGTCAACCCAGCTTCTACGTAACAGCCATCTGTAAATCCACATTTCAGATGTTTCTAGTCCAGTGGTTCTCAACCTGTGGGTCGGGACCCCATTTGGGGTCGAACGACCATTTCACGGGGGTCGCCAAACAATGCAGTCCGCCATTTTTCCCCCCCTTTTCCTTAGCTGTGTGACTCCCTTTTCTTCTATTGGCTTTTGAAAGCCAACAGAATAGACTCTCTTGAATAGAGTCTAATTCTATTGGCTTTCCAAAGCCAATAGGAATTGTCCAGGCTGTCTCTGCCCTGCTGAGCCCGCCAAAAGTCCCCTTCTGCCAACGGTGCTGCACCAGTTGAGTAGTCCTTGACTTACGACCGGTTGAGTAGTCCTCGACTTACGACCGGTTGGGGGGGTCGCGGCATTAAAAAGGTTGAGAACCACTGATCTAGTCTCTTCAGGTGGCTTCCTGTCAGGTGACCTTCTACTCCAGTGATGGCGAACCTTTTAGAGACCGAGTGCCCAAACTGCAACCCAAAAACCCACTTATGCATCGTCGGGTGCCGGGTGGGTGTGGCCCATTGGGTGGGTGTGGCCCATTGGGTGAGTGTGGCCCATTGGGTGGGTGTGGCCCATTGGGTGGGCATGGCTGCGGTGGTAACAGCAGACTGGGTGGGACTCAAAAGTTCAATCAATCAATTCCAACTTTGCAAGATCTTTTTTTCCCCGGTGAAAAGTTGAAATCGACTGATTGATTGAACCTTTTCTTTTTGCACATGGCGGCGGAGGCCTAAAGCGAAAAGGTTTTATAAAACCCAGCTGAAGGCCTAGGACTGGGGCGACGGCGCGCGTGCCCACAGAGAGGGCTCCGAGTGCCGCCTCTGGCACGCGTGCCGCCGGTTTGCCACCACTGCTCTACTCCATAGAGCAGGATAGAAAAAATAGAGCATCTGAGAGAGTGCTGGCCTTCCTCATTTTTGATTTCTCCTCTTCCTCTTCTTCTGCAGCAACAGCTGGAGGAAGAAGCAGCCAAACCTCTGGAGCCTGAGAAATCCATCTCTCCCCCACCGCTGGAGTCGAAGCACCGCAGCCTGGTCCAGATCATCTACGATGAGACTCGGGTGAGCGCGGCTCCGGAGCCATCTTTTCCGCTGGGTTTACAGTTTGGATAGCGGCACCTCGTTTCTGGTGAAAGCTTGGAGCCGACTTTGGTCTCTGGGAGGCCCTGGCCAGGAGAAGAGGGAGGGACGGGATGGATGGAGAAATGGATGGATGGGTGGGCGGATGGGAGGGAGGGAGGGAGAGCTAGGATGGGTGGATGGAAGGAAGGAAGGAGGGATAGGCTGTATAGATGGATGGATGGATGGATGAAGGGAGGGAGGGATTGGGTGGAAGGAGGGAAGAGGGAGGGATTGGATGGAGAAATGGACGAATGGAGAAGTGGATGGATGGATGGATTGAGGAATAGTATGGATGGAGGGAGGAACAGGATGGAGGGATAAGATGGAGGGAGAGGGAGGGAGGAATTGGATGGATGGAGGGAGGGAGGAACAGGATGGAGGGATAGGATGGATGGAGTGGGAGAGAGGGAGGAACAGGATGGAGGGATAGAATGGATGGATGGAGCGAGGGAGAGGGAAAGGGAGGGAGGAATAGGATGGAGGGATGGATGGAGGGAGGTACAGGATGGATGGAGCGAGTGAGAGGGAGGGAGGGAGGAATAGGATGTATGTATGGAGGAACAGGATGGAGGGATAGGATGGATGATGGAGCGAGGGAGAGGGAGGGAGGAATAGGATGTATGGGTGTATGGATGTATGGAGGAACAGGATAGGATGGATGGATGGATGGATGGATGGATGGATGGAGCGAGGGAGAAGGAGAGGAAGGGAGGAAAAGGATGGAGAAATGGATGGAGGGATGGAAAGATGGACAGAAGACGGACAGGCAGTTGGATGGAGATGGAAAGAGGGAGAGATGGATGGAGAGAGAGAAAGATAAAGATGGACACAGAGAGAGGGAAATAACCTTACACAAATTATTTTCATATCCCTTTCCTTTGTGGGGCTGTCCAAACTATTGCTCAGGGAGTGAAAATCCGTCCCTTCGGCGGTTTTTCCTTCCCACTGTTGGGACTTTGCACCTCCTCCCCCCATCAGTGGGATCCTGAGAGACTGGAAAGGGAAGCCCTTGTTGACTCTTAACTGGGGTATTCCAGAGTCTTTAAACACGTGGCTTTGTTCCCATGATGGAGGGCATGTCAGAGACCCCCTCCCCACCCTGGGAGAATAACTGGGGTACCTGAAAAAATGGCGACTCGCTCGTTGACTTGGGTTGGGGTCGATTATGTGCTCTCAAGAGTGCCTGGATCCTATTCCCTTCCCTGAAGACCTAGCCAAGTGGTTGTCTGAAGAGGATCCAAACGGTCCCCCCACCCCCAACAGTGTGGTTGTCCCAAAGGTGTTTTTTCAAGAGGCAGCTGGACTTAATGGGCTTTTCCTTGAAGACGTTTCACTTCTCCTCTAGGAAGCTTCTTCCGTTCTAACCGAAAGGTGGGGAATGCAGGATTCTTCAGTTAGAACTGAAGAAGCCTCTTGGGTGAGAAGCAGAACGTCTTCAAGGGAAAAAACCAAGTTCAGTGGCCTCTTGAAAAAGCATCTTTGGGACAACCAGGACCGGGATGACTGAGAATCTCCACAGACCCCCCCCCCCCAGTGTGGGATTTGCGGTCCTGACAAACAACAGCTCTGCAGATTTGCAGACTCGCCTCCGAGCCCCAGTTGAACATGGTGCTTGTCTTCCATGCATCACATCGCAACAATATAAAAAAGATGCTGAGACTCTAGAAAGAGTGCAGAGAAGAGCAACAAAGATGATCAGGGGACTGGAGGCTAAAACATATAAGGAACGGTTGCTGGAATTGGGCATGTCTAGTTTAACGAAGAGAAGGACAAGGGGGGACATGATAGCAGTCTTCCAGTATCTCAGGGGCTGCCCCAAAGAAGAGGGAGTCAAGCTAGTCTCCAAAGCGCCTGAAGGCAGGACAAGAAGCAACGGATGGAAACTAATCAAGGATAGAAGCAATCTAGAACTAAGGAGAAACTTCCTGACAGTGAGAACAATTAACCAGTGGAACAACCTGCCTCCAGAAGTGGTGAATGCTCCAACACTGGAAGTTTTTAAGAAGAGACTGGACAGCCATTTGTCCGAAATGGTGTAGGGTTTCCTGCCCGAGCAGGGGGTTGGACTAGATGACCTCCAAGGTCCCTTCCAGCTCTCTTATTCTGTATTCTGTACATGTGTTCTTCGGCATTGCAAAATGAACCTGGCAAGGGCCAGCGGGTTTATTTTTCATCCGTCCCCGAAGCGCTGCATTTGTTCCTGTTCTCGGTCACTCGCCTGCCTCGGAGAAAACGCCTGTCAACTTCCTTTTTTGGGAGTTGACCTCATCCTTCTCCTGCTGCTGGTGCTCCTCTCTCTCTCTCTCACTCTCTCTCTCTCTCTCTGTCTCTCTCTCTCTCTCTTTCTTTCTCCCCTCCCTCTCTCTCTTTCTCCCTCTCTTCCTCTCTCTCTGTCTCTCTCTCTTCTTTCTCCCTTCCCTCCCCCTCTTCCTTTCTCCCTCTCTTTCTCTCTCTCTCTTCTTTCTCCTCCTCTCTCCCTCTCTCCCTCTCTCTGTCTCTCTTTCTTTCTCCCTTCCCTCCCTCTCTTCCTTTCTCCCTCTCTTTCTCTCTCTCTCTTCTTTCTCCTCCTCTCTCCCTCTCTCCCTCTCTTTCTCTCTCTGTCTCTTTCTTTCTCCCTTCCCTCCCTCTCTTCCTTTCTCCCTCTTTCTCTCTCTCTTCTTTCTCCCCCTCCCTCTCTCTCTCCCTCTGTTTCTCTCTCTCTCTGTGTCTCCTTTCTCCCCCTCCCTCTGTCTCTCTCTTTCTCCCCCTCTCTCCCTTTCTCCCTCTTTCTCCCTCTCTCTCTGTCTCTCTTCTTTCTCCCCATCTCTCCTTCCCCCCCTCTCTCTGTCTCTCTCCCCCTCCCTCCCTCTCTCCCTTTCTCCCTCTCTCACTCTCTTCCTCTTTCCCTCCCTCCCCCTCTTTCTCCCCTTCTCTCTGTCTGTCTGTCTCTTTCTCCCTCTCTTCCTCTCTCTCTCTCTCTCTCTCTCTCTCTCTCTCTCTCTCTCTCTCTCTCTCTCTCTCTCTCTCTCTCTCTCTCTCTCTCTCTCTCCCCTCTCTGTCTGTCTGTCTCTCCCTCCCTCTCTTCCTCTCCCTCTCTCTTTCCCCTCCCAGTTTTTCCTCTCCAGTGCTCGCAGCCGCCGAGTTCATGCGAGGACAGCCACTGCAGCATGGCTTCTGCAGCTTCCCCCCTCCCTTTTCTGTACTTCTGCTGTGTCAAGAAAAATAAAGGGAAGGAGCGAAAGAGGCAATTTAAAAGGCAGGTTGCCGGTTTTCGGAGGCACAAAGTCTGCTCCGGGGTTTGCAGAGTTGGAGGGAACCTTAGAGGTCCTCTAGTCTAGTCCAACCCCCTGCTCAAGCAGGAGACCCTGTACCGTTGCAGTAGGTATTACCGATGCTCCCATATCTTTCATGGAGGAGGCTCTGGCTGTGCTTGTCGTGTGTTTGCGGTGATGAGAAGGCAAGCAGAGTTTGCATTTGGAACACCGACTAAGAGGATTGGAAGGGACCCTGGAGGTCTTCTAGTCCAGCCCCCTGCTGGAGCAGGAGACCCTCTACCATTCCAATAGATCAGTGGTTCTCAACCTGTGGGTCAAGACCCCATTTGGGGGTCGAACGACCATTTCACGAGGGTCACCAAACAATGCAGTCCGCCATTTTCCCCCCCTTTTCCTTAGCTGCGTTCCTCCCTTTTATTCTATTGGCTTTTGAAAGCCAATAGAATAGACTCTCTTGAATAGAGTCTAATTCTATGGGCTTTCCAAAGCCAATAGGAATTGTCCAGGCTGTCTCTGCCCTGCTGAGCCCGCCAAAAGTCCCATTCTGCAAACGGTGCTGCACCAGTTGAGTAGTCCTCGACTTACGACCGGTTGAGTAGTCCTCGACTTACAACCGGTTGGGGGTCGCGGCATTAAAAAGGTTGAGAACCACTGCAATAGATTTTACAGACGTTCACAGCTATTTCTTGAGACTTATGGAGACGATTCTCGCTGTGCTTGTGGTGTATTTGTGGTGATGAGAACACAAGCAGAGTTCGCATTTAGAACACAGAATAAGAGGACTGCAAGGGAGCCTGGAGGTCTTGTAGTCCTGGGGTCCTCAACCCCTGGTCCGTGGACTGGTACCGGGCCGCGGCATGCCAGCAACCGGTCCACACAAACAAGCAAAGCCCCATCTGTGCGATGCAGGCAGCACACAAAACCACACACTCTCTGGTCCGTGGAAAAACCTCTCTGTTTATGTGGGGTCCTTGGTGCTCTCTGAGCTTGCTGGTTTTCTTCCACACGTTTCATGACCCAACTAGGTAACATCATCAGTGCTGGAAGGGAGTGGGAGGGAGGGAGGGAGGGAGGGAGGGAGGGAGGAAGGAAGGAAGGAAGGAAGGAAGGAAGCAAAAGGAAGGAAGGGACAATGAGAGGGAGGGAGGGAGGGAAGGAAGGAAAGAAGGAAGGGACAATGGGAGGAAGGGAGGGAGGGAAGGAAGGAAGGAACAATGGGAGGGAGGGAGGAAAGAAGGAAAGGAAGGAAGGAAGGGACAATGAGAGGGAAGGAACGAAGGAAGAAAGGAAGGAAGGAAAGGAAGGGTGAGAGACAGGAAGGGAGTGAGAGAAGGGAGGGAAGGAAGGAAGGAAGGAAGGAAGGAAGGAAGGAAGGAAGGAAGGAAGGAAGGAAGGAAGGAAGGAAGGGACAAAATGAGGGAGGGAAGGAAGGGTGAGAGACAGGAAGGAGGGAGTGAGAAAGGAGGGAGGGAGGAGAGAAAGGGAGGGAGAACAGAAGAAGGAAAGACGGAAAACAGGAAAGAAGCGAGAGGAAGAGGAGGAAAGAAGGGAAGGAAGACAGAAAAGAAGGAAGGAAGAGTCAATAAGTTAGCTCAATGGAAGAAAGAAAAAAAATAAAGATTTAGGCTATTATTTACCAGAGATTTATAAGTGTATTTACTACTTCTTCCTGAGGACTCCCAAAGAGGTGAATAAGATGGGAACTCTCCGGAATTTTTGCCAAAAGCTGATTTACTCCCCAGTCGTGCAATGGTGCTGGGTGATTTTTCACATGGCTGTGTGTGTGTGTGTGTGTGTGTGTGTGTGCGCGCGCGTGTGTGTGGCCAGTTTGCGCTCCAGCTCCGGCATTTGTGTGTGTGTGTGTGTGTGTGTGTGTGTGTGTGTGTGTGGTGGGGGGAAGGAATCCTTGCAGAAATACAGATAGTCCTTCACTTACAACCATTCCTTTAGTGACTGAAGTTACGACACTGAAAAATGGGACTTAATGACCGTTTTTCACACTTAACGACTGTTGCAGCATCTCCCGTGATCAAAACTGAGGTGCTCGATGACCGACTCGTATTGATGGCGGTCACAGCATCCACGGAGTGTGTGTGTGTGTGTGTGTGTGTGTGTGTGTGTGTCTGTCTGTCTGTCTGTCTCACGTGATCCCCTCTTGTGACTTCTGACAAGCCAGGTCAATGGGGAAAGCTGGATTCACGTCCCCCACTGTTGTAAAATGGAGCAAAACTCACTTAACTACCTTGGGCTCAATTGTGGTTGTGAGCCAAGGGCTACTTGTATGTGTTTTTGCGTGTCTGGAAATCAGCAAGGTTGCCGTCTCGGGCTGCGGACACGAAGGGCCAGGCGCCGCCCCCTTCATCGATGCTAAGCAGGGATGGATGGGGTGGATTTCTGGAGGGGCGCCCAGCAGGGATCCGGCCAGGCTGTTTTGAGTCGTTTAGCTAGCTAGCTTTTCGAGGGAGGGAGGGAGGGACAGCGGTTCCAAACATTGCTGCCGGGCAGGCAATGCTGTCCAGCCTCATCAGTTTTCTGGCAAACGAGGCTGACCTCAAGCACTGTGATTACCTGCAGGTGAAAGGTGAGCTTCCAGCTGGGGATCACACCTGCCTTCGGGCTGTGCAGTGACTAGCTGAGCATCCGTCAACTTAATCTGGCTTCCTTCTCGTGGGAGAAAAGATTTGCCACTTTTACATGGGGCGTTTTAGCTGACGGTGGGCAGGTGGGAGAACCTGATGGGGGTCCTGGATGCTTGGCTGCTTTCTTGCAGGTGTTTGATTACCTGAACAAGGTAAGATCAGCAGCAGGAGCAGCAGCAATGATGATGTTCCCTAGTTGGGCAATGAAACATCCGCAAGAAAACAACCAAGCTCAAAAAGCATTAAAAACCCCACAGTCGTCGTCCTCCTCCTCCTCCTCTTCCTCCTCCTCCTTCTCCTTCTCCTCCTACACCATCTCATCCCCTCCTCCTCCTCCTCTTATTCCTTCTTCTTCTTCTTCTCCTCCTTCTTCTTTGCCTCCCCTCCTTCTCCTTCTCCTTCTCTTCTTCTCTTCATTCTCTTTCTTCTTCTTCTTCTTCTTCTTCTCCTCCTCTTCTTCCTCCTCCTTCTCCTTCTCCTCCTACACCATCTCATCCCCTCCTCCTCCTCTTATTCCTTCTTCTTCTTCTTCTCCTCCTCCTCTTCTTCTTCTTTGCCTCCCCTCCTCCTCCTTCTCTTCTTCTCTTCCTCCTCCTTCTTCTTCTCCTTCTCCTTCTCCTTCTTCTTCTTCTCCTCCTACCCCATCTCATCCCCTCCTCCTCCTCTTATTCCTTCTTCTTCTTCTCCTCCTTCTTCTTTGCCTCCCCTCCTCCTTCTCCTTCTCCTTCTCTTCTTCTCTTCATTCTTTCTTCTTCTTCTTCTTCTTCTTCTTCTTCTTCTTCTTCTTCTTCTTCTTCTTCTTCTTCTTCTTCTTCTTCTTCTTCTTCTTCTCCTCCTCCTCTTCTTCCTTCTCCTTCTCCTCCTACCCCATCTCATCCCCTCCTCCTCCTCTTATTCCTTCTTCTTCTTCTTCTTCTCCTCCTCCTCTTCTTCTTCTTTGCCTCCCCTCCTCCTCCTTCTCTTCTTCTCTTCCTTCTTCTTCTCCTTCTCCTTCTCCTTCTCCTCCTTCTCCTACTACACCATCTCATCCCCTCCTCCTCTTCTTCTTCTTCTTCTTCTTCTTCTTCTTCTTCTTCTTCTTCTTCTTCTTCTTCTTCTTCTTCTTCTCCTCCTCCTCCTCTTCCTCCTCCTCCTCCTCCTCCTCCTCCTCCTTGCTGCAAATCCCACTTCTATTACTGATGATGTTACCTGAATAGGTAATGAAACATCTGCAAGAAAACCGCCAAGCTCTGAGTGCACCAAGGACCCCACAGTCGTCGTCGTCCTCCTCCTCCTCCTCCTCCTCCTCCTCCTCCTCCTCCTCCTCCTCCTCCTCCTCCTCCTCCTCCTCCTCCCAGCAAATCCCACTCCCTCCTATCACTGCTGATGTTACCTGAATGGGTCATGAAACGTCTGCAAGAAAAGGTGGGGCATCCTGGTTTGTTGCGCTTAATGTAAGCCAGATGCCCTCAGAGGCCTCCGAGCTGTCTCCCTGCAGTTCTGGCAGGCTGGCAGAAGATTTGCCGCTCTACTTTTCTCTTCCTCCTCACCCCGTTGCGTCGGCGCGGGTGTCAAAATTGCAGCCTGCAGACACAGTCCGGTAATGCAAGAACCGGCCACTGGGTGGTTCTCTGGTTGTGTAAATATTCCACAGGTAAAGCTCCTCCTTTTTGGAGCTCTGCCTTGTGGCCTCAAGGGGTGGGTCGTTCCCCTTCAGCACGGGGCCAAACTTTCATTTTTGCAGTCTCTGTTCCACTCTCATTCTGGGCTGCAAAACCAAGGTTAGTATAGTTGAGTGAGTATAATGTGGTTTTTCCTCTCTGGCTGTTAAGCTGCTCGACAGGCTTTGGGTGTCCAGATCCAGGAGGGAGGACGACATTGCATCCCTGTGGTTGTCCCAAAGGGGCTTTTTTTTCCAGGAGGCAACGGGACTTCCTTGTTTTTCTTTGAAGACGTTTCGCTTCTCACCCAAGAAGCTTCTTCCGCTCCGACTGGACGGTGGGGAATGGAAGGACTTGCAGACCGCTGGTGTTTTGCATCCTGTTAGAGCAGTGTTTCTCAACCTTGACCATTTTAAGGCATGTGGACTTCAACTCCCAGAATTCCACAGCCAGCAATGCTGGCTGTGGAATTCTGGGAGTTGAAGTCCACATGCCTTAAAATGGTCAAGGTTGTGTTAGAGCGTCTCTGAGGCCACTTGGAGGTTTCACCTGTGTCTTCAGGGTCACCTGAGTGGTGCAAACACAGTCAGGGAAAAAAGTATTTGGATCCTCTGCTGATTTTTTGTACAGTTCGACCACTGACAAAGAAATGACCAGTCTTATCATTTGAATGGCAGGTTTATTTTAACGGCGAGAGACCGAATAACGACAACAACAGCAAAATTCCAGAAAAAGGCATTTCAAAAAAGTTATAAATTGATTTGCATTTTAATGAGTGAAATAAGTGTTTGATCCCCTGTCGATCAGCAAGTAACCCTTTCTCCATCCTTCCAAACTCCCCCTCTCTCTTTTTCTCTTTCTCTCTCTTTCTCCTCTCCTCTCCTCTCTCTTTTTTCTTTCTCTTTCTCTTTTTCTTTCTCTGTCTTTTTCTCTCTATCTCTCTTTTTCTCTTTCTCTTTCTTTTCTTTTTCTTTCTCTGTCTGTTTCTCTTTCTGTCTCTTTTTCTCTTTCTCTTTCTCCTCTCTTTTCTTTCTCTTTCTCTTTTTCTTTCTCTGTCTTTTTCTTTCTCTCTGTCTCTCATTTTCTCTCTGTCTTTCTCTCTCCTCTCTCTGTCTTTCTCTCTCTCTCCCCCCCTCTTTTTTCTTTCTTTCTTTCTCTCTCTCTTTTTTTCTTTTTCTTTCTCTGTCTTTTTCTCTTTCTCTCTGTCTCTCTTTCTCTCTCTCTCTTTCTCCTCTCCTCTCTTTCTCTCTCTTTCTCTTCTCTTTCTTTCTCTTTCTCCTCTTTCTTTTTCTTTCTGTCTCTCTCTTTTTCTCTCTCTCTCTTTCTCTTTCTCTCCTCTCTCTTTTTCTCTTTCTGTCTCTCTCTCTCTTTCTCTGTCTCTCTGGAGGCTGGGGAGCGTGTGCGCATGCACAAGCATTTTCTCCTCCCCCCCTCCTAACTCTCTCTCTCTCTCTCTCTCTCTGCTTTTAACTTTTTCTCCACCCCTGGGGAGGGAAGGAAATGCGCTTTAATTTCTCATCTCCTGCAACAGAGAAATTGGAGCTGGGATTTTGGAGCAGGCTGGTGGAGGGTGTGTTTGTGTGTGTTTGTGTGCATGTGTGTGTGTGTGTGTGTGTGTCTAGAGGAAGCCATGCCAAGCCATACTTTTCCTGCAGCAAAATAAATTTTAAAAAAATCCTTCATTTTCTCTCCACCACTCATTTCTCTCTCTCTCTCCATCCTTTCATTTGCAGAAAAAAGCAGAAGCTGCTCACCGGATCCTGGAAGGATTGGGGCCCCAGGTGGAGTTGGTAAGTGGAGTTTTGCCTTCCCCCCCCTCCTCCTCCTCCTCCTTCTTCTTCTTCTTCTTCTTCTTCTTCTTCTTCTTCTTCTTCTTCTTCTTCTTCTTCTTCTTCTTCTTCTTCTTCTTCTTCTTATTCTTCTTCTTCTTCCTTCTTCTTCTTCTTCTTCTTCTTCTTCTTCTTCTTCTTCTTCTTCTTCTTCTTCTTCTTCTTCTTCTTCTTCTTCTTCTTTCTTCTTCTTCTTCTTCTTTTTCTTCTTCTTCTTCTTTTTTCTTCTTCTTTTCTTCTTCTTTTCTCTCTCTCTCTCTCTCTCTCTCTCTCTCTCTCTCTCTCTCTCCCCCCCCCCCCTTCTTGTCTTGGACCCAAGAGAGGGAATTTTCCTACCTTGCAATTCCAGGTGTCTCTCCTAACCTGGAAGCCTTTGAAGGGCAGCCAAAGGGTTTCAGAGGAGAAGTTTACACACCGGGACAGAGGGCAGCAGCCAGGAAGCTCATCCCCTCCCCCACCCCCAGCCAACATTGGTTGATCATCATTTGGCTGGCCGGCTGCCAAGGCAGGAAGCCGAGCTGCTGTGGATACGCTTACCCCCCCCCCCTTCACCTCAGAACACCTTTCTTGGGAAAACGGCCTTGCCAACCTGCTGGGGTTTTTTCCCCCCCCTTCCTGATTTGAATTGCAAATTGGGGCAAAGCAGGAGGATAAGATTGTCCTTGGGGTTCCCCCCCCCAACCCCCAAGGTTGGCTGGACGCCCACTCAACTTTGCAAAGAATAAAATAAAGGAGAGGTTGCAGGTTCCCTGCCCCGTTGCAAGAGGAGGAGAAGGGGTGAATTGCCCGTGGGGTTTTTGACTAAAAGGGCACCGTGGGTCCAGCTTTATCCAGAAGGGGTGTCCTGCATGGTCTTCAGGGTGCAGAGGGCATGTGTGGATGGAGCAGGGGCCAGGGTCATTGGAGCAATGCTGAGCCAATTTGGACTTGGCCCTTGGTAGTTCGGAGCTGTAACCCCTGCGGGGAAATAGACTATAGAATAGAATAATAACTTTATTGTCTCTTTGAACGTACACTAATTGGCATAGTTTAGTTATGTCTAGTTTAATGAAGAGAAGGACGAGGGGGGACAGGATAGCAGTCTTCCAATGTCTGAGGGGCTGCCACAAAGAAGAGGGAGTCAAGCTATTCTCCAAAGCGCCTGAAGGCAGGACAAGAAGCAATGGAGGGAAACTAATCAAGGAGAGAAGCAACCTAGAACTAAGGAGAAACTTCCTGACAGTTAGAACAATTAACCAGTGGAACAACCTGCCTCCAGAAGTGGTGAATGCTCCAACCCTGGAAGTTTTCACAAAGAGATTGGACAGCCATTTGTCTGAAATGGTATAGGGTTTCCTGCCTGAGCAGGGGGTTGGACTAGATGACCTCCAGGGTCCCTTCCAACTTTATTATTATTGTTGTTTTGTTGTTGTTATATATTAAAAAGAAATGTCATTGCAATCTGGGATTTGCTGGGAATTATAATTATAATCATTTGCTTACTGACCGTTCAAAGTTACAATGGCACGGACAAAAGTGTCTTAGGGCTGTTTTTCACACTTGCAGCATTTCCCATGGTCATGTGACCATAATTCAGAAGCTTAGCAACTGGCATGTACTTATGATGGTTGCAGTGTCCCGAGGTCATGGGATCCCATTTGGCACTCTTCTGATAAGCCACGTCAACGGGGGAAGCCAGATCCTCTTAACAGCCCTGTTAGTGACCTAAGAACTGCAGTGATTCATTGAACGTGGGGATACTGCAGTGGTCATAAGTGTGAGAACTGATTGGCTGTAAGTCAGATTTTTTCAGTGCTGTTGAAACTTTGAAACAGTCTCTAATTCAGTGGTTCTCAACCTGTAGGTCGGGGCCCCATTTGGGGTCGAACGACCATTTCACGGGGGTCGCCAAACAACGCAGTCCGCCATTTTTTCCCCCCTTTTCCTTAGCTGTGCTACTCCCTTTTCTTCTATTGGCTTTTGAAAGCCAATAGAATAGACTCTCTTGAATAGAGTCTAATTCTGTTGGCTTTCCAAAGCCAATAGGAATTGTCCAGGCTGTCTCTGCCCTGCTGAGCCCGCCAAAAGTCCCATTCTGCAAATGGTGCTGCACCCGTTGAGTAGTCCTCGACTTACGACTGGTTGAGTGTCGTCGGCTTATGACCGGTTGGGGGTCGCGGCATTAAAAAGGTTGAGAACCACTGCTCTAAATGAACAGTTGTGACTCAAGGAAAACCCGTTTCTCCTGTCTGTCTATTCCTGGCCAGGGATGAAAAAGAAAATATAAACAGAAATGATTTAAATCTGCTTAAAAAAAACTACAGGGAGTCCTCGAATTAGTTTGTTCAGCGACCGTTCGAAGTTACGTCGGTGCTGAAAAAAGTGACTTTCATGACCGTTTTTCACAGCATTCTCAGGGTCACGCGATTTACATTCGGATGCTTGATGCCACTGACTCATATCTATGGGGGGGGGGCGCTCATAAAATGGGACCAAACCCGTTTAACAGATGTCTCACTTCACAGCACAAATTCTGGGCTCTGTTGCGGTCGTAGGTTGAGAGCTACCTGTACTGCTAGGGCTGATCAGAGTGTTGTCTCTTCTCCAAGTGGGGGAAAAACACTCCAATTCACACACACTGTCGCCCCCCCCCATTAGAGAATAGAATAGAACAGAGCTGGAAGGGGCCTTGGAGGTCTTCTAGTCCAGCCCCCTGCTCAAGCAGGAGAACCTACACCATCTCAGACAAATGACTATCCAGTCTCTTCTTAAAAATCTCCAGTGATGGAGCGCCCACGATTTCTGGTGGCAAGCTGTTCCACTGGTGAATTGTCCTCCCGGTCAGGAAGTTTCTCCTTAATTCCAGGTCGCTTCTCTCTTTGGTCAGTTTCCAACCATTATTTCTTCTTCTGCCCTCTGGTGCTTTGGAGAATAATGTGATCCCCTCTTCTTTGTGGCAGCCCCTCAAATACTGGAACACTGCTGTCATGTCTCCCCTATTTCTTCTTTTCTTTAGACTTTGTTGTTGTTAATTGCGAAGTCGTGTCCCCATGGACAACGTTCCTCCAGGTCTTCCTGTCCTCTACCATTTTCTGGAGTCCATTTAAGTTCACACCTCCTGCTTCAGTGACTCCATCCAACCATCTCATTCTCTGTCGTCCCCTTCTTCTATTGCCCTCAATCTTTCCCAGCATTAGGCCCTTCTCCAGTGAGTCCTTCCTTCTCATTAGGTGGCCAAAGTATTTGAGTTTCAACTTCAGGATTTGGCCTTCTAAAGAGCAGTCGGGGTTGATCTCTTCTAGGACTGACCGGTTTGAACACCTTGCAGTCCAAGGGACTCGCAGGAGTCTTCTCCAGCACCAGAATTCAAAGGCCTCAATTCTTTGGCGCTCAGCCTTTCTTATGGTCCAACTTTCACAGCCCTTCTTTAGACAAGCCAAACCCAAGTCCTGCAGCCGTTCTTCGTATGTTTTAGTCTCCAGGCCTTTGATAATCTTAGTTGCTCTTCTGTGCACTTTTTCCAAAGTCTCAACATCTTTTTTGTAAGGTGGTGACCAAAATTGGCTGCAGTATTCCAGGTGTGGCCTCACTAGGGTTTTATAAAGCAGTACTAATACTTTGCGTGATCTTGATTCTATGCCTCTGTTTGTGCAACCCAGGACTGTGTTAGCTTTTTTGGCTGCTGCTGCTGCTGCAACCATTAGAGCAATCTAATGTGCAGGAGTTGACTGAGTGTGTTAACCTTCCGGGGTCCTTAAGAGGCCACCAAGAAACGAAGGAAAGACAGAAGTGTTTGTTCCTAAGGCATCCTCTCTTCCAAAACTTTTTGCCTCTTGAATGGAAAAATGGAAAAAGCGAGGTCTGTTTTTGAGAGGGAGGTCTAGATCCCTTTTGTTTGTTATTTTTCAAGAGGTTTCTGCACATGGAGAAGTTCACGGCTGGTGCAGCTGTGATTAATTTCCACAAGACACTTCCGGTTGAGTAAGTCCTGGGGTAACCAAGTGTTGGAGGAGAAAAAAAAGCAATTTACTAGAGAAGTCCTCTTGGCCGACACTTTTTGTCTTCTGCACAGTTATCTACCATCACTACCCACCAAATATATTAAATCACAGCTCCTGTCATCTGTCCTACCACCCATAGGTCACATAGCTACAGCACACAAAGTGTGGAAAAGTTTCATCTCTGGTCAGCAAGCAGATCCTCCAGATCTAAATGATCCTAAAATGATTAAAGGCCTGGTGACTAAAACATACGAAGAACGGCTGCAGGACTTGGGTTTGGCTAGTCTAAGGAAAAGAAGAAATAGGGGAGACAGGATAGCAGTGTTCCAGTATCTGCCACAAGGCAGAGGGAAGGACGAGAAGCAATGGATGGAAACTGATCAAAGAGAGAAGCAGTCTGGAATTAAGGAGAAACTTCCTGACAGTGAGGACAATTAACCAGAGGAACAGCTTGCCTCCAGAAATCGTGGGCGCTCCATCACTGGAGGCTTTTAAGAAGAAGAGACTGTATAGCCATTTATCAGAAATAGTATAGGTGTCCTGCTTGAGCAGGGGGCTGGACTAGAAGACCTCCAAGGTCCCTTCCAGCTTCTATTCTATTCTATTCTATTCTATTCTATTCTATTCTATTCTATTCTATCCTATCCCATCCCATCCCATCCCATCCCATCCCATCCCATCCCATCCCATCCCATCCCATCCCATCCCATCCCATTCATTCTGAATTCTATTCTATTCTTATTCTATTCTATTCTTATTCTTATTCTATTCTATTCTATTCTATTCTATTCTATTCTATTCTATTCTATTCTATCCTATCCTATCCTATCCTATCCTATCCTATCCCATCCCATCCCACCCCATCCCATCCCATCCCATTCATTCTGAATTCTATTCTGAATTCTATTCTATTCTATTCTATTCTATTCTATTCTATTCTATTCTATTCTATTCTATTCTATTCTATTCTATTCTATTCTATTCCATTCCATTCCATTCCATTCCATTCCATTCCATTCCATCCCATCCCATCCCATCCCATCCCATTCATTCTGAATTCTATTCTATTCTATTCTATTCTATTCTATTCTATTCTATTCTATTCTATTCTATTCTATTCTATTCTATTCTATTCTATTCTATTCTATTCTATTCCATTCCATCCATCCCACCCCACCCCACCCCACCCCATCCCATCCCATCCCATCCCATGCCATCCCATCCCATTCATTCTGAATTCTATTCTATTCTATTCTATTCTATTCTATTCTATTCTATTCTATTCCTATTCCATTCCATATTCCATTCCATTCCATTCCATCCCATCCCATCCCATCCCATCCCATCCCATTCATTCCCATGAATTCTATTCTATTCCATTCCATTCCATTCCCTTGTGAGATTTTTCGGGGTGGCATCCGAGGAACTGCTTCTTAACTGAAACTTGTAGGACTTTTTGACCTTCCAGACCAAAAGAATTCATTCAAGAGTCCCATGGTTGCTTGTAGCTCTGAGCATCATCTCCGCAGTCCCAAATCTCCTCCAGATGTCCCACCCAATGGAGAGGAATCTATTCACAGTCCTTCATGGGAGAAGACCTCTGAGTCTTCAAGAAAGGATTTACCAGTCTCCAGAAATTTGCTCAGTCCCTGTGGCCCACTTTTCATAACAGTTTGAAGCTCATTGGATGGACATTGCCTCCTCTTTCTGCTTCTAGAAAGAATTCCTGGCCTGAAGGGTGATGTAGTCTCCTATCATTCAAGTTTCTCCCTTCATTTTTTCCCACAACAACAACAAAAAGTAGCCGCAAGAAGAAGATAGCATTCAAATCCTTGAATGCTGACCTTCTACAGGCAGAGCTGAAGGTTGACTGACTCAGCAAGGAATGGTTGATCTAAGAGTTGCAGTCCGGTTGAAGTCACCCACGTATCTTCCTTCTTCACAACCCCATCTCCCCTTTCTACCTCACACTTTGTGGGGAGAGACTTCCCCATCTCCTTACTTCAGGGGTCTCCAACCTGTGGGCTGCGGCCCGCTAGTTGGCCATGAGGGGTTTGCAACTGGGCTGCGGCTGGTGCGTGCACGTGTATCTTTACTTGCACGATCAGTGGGTGAACGTGTGCGTGGCCCATTTGAGTGAGTGGCGGGCGTACGTGCACGATGCTTACGCAATGTGCATGCTTGTCAGCTGCTCGCCCAGAACCATCCCCTCTTCACTCCCTCCCCGCCAATCCACAAAGCCAGGAATGTTGGGAAACTCTATCTCAGTGGTTCTTAACCTGGGCAATATTGCCCCCCAGGGGGCGATTTCATTTTTCAGGGGAGCCATGGAACGAAAAGGGGGCGACATGGGGGCGATGGAGCGAGAAGTTTGGGGGACACTTTTGAGACTTTTTCATACAGTGAATCGCTGTATATCTGTCGTACAAAAACATCAGATCGCTCGCTATTAGTGGATTGAATTGTGTTTTCAAATGTTCCTCCAGCTAGCTTCAGTACAGAACGCCGTACCTATGTGAATAAGCACCTTCATGTGCGTTGCACAGCAGCCTCTACCCATACAGTGGCGCGCCATTGGCCAGAATATGGGAGATATGGGGAAAAGACTGGAAATAAATTATTTGCATCGATACGTCCTGATGACAATTTTAAAGCAAACAAAAAAAGTGTTTGCATAAATTGAAGAATTATTTCCTATGTTGTGATTGAGAGGTTATGTTGAGGGAGGGGGGCGATGACAACTTCCTCATTGGCTCAAGGGGGCGATTCCTTCAAAAAGGTTAAGAACCACTGCTCTACCTTACTTGATCACCAGAGGAGGGGGGGGGAGAGGGTGGTGCTGACCCGCGTAGGATTGTAGCCCTTGTTGAAGCTTCCTAGCTGATGAGTTATTATGCTCAGCTCTGAAAGCCTTGGCTGGGTGACTCATCTGGAAAGAACCCAAAGAGTCACAACCGTAACGAATGATTAATTGGTCTAAATGCTAGTAATGGTGAAAGGAGGCTGTAGAAATTCGTCTTACGGTCAAAGGAGAAAAGCCATGTTGGCTGGACAGGAACTTGGAATGTTCAGGCTGAAGAAAAGCAGGCTTGTAAGACACATGATAGCTTTCTTCCGGTCCCTAACCAGAGGCTACAGGAAAAATGGGTAGAAATTGTTTTCTATAGCCACCGAAACAAGACTAGAAGGAATGGGTGTAAGCAGTGCTTTTTTTGAGGAAAAAAAAAAAAGGTGCCGGAACTCACACACGTCATACAACCCGCCTTGCCTACCTTACAAGGTGCCATCCCAAAAAGGTGCTGGAACTCCGTTCTGGGCGTTCTGTGACAAAAAAAGCCCTGGGTGTAAGTAATAGCTTCCTAGATTTCATTTAAAAATAGGGAGAAATATCTACTGGAAAAATCTTACTTAATTGAGGTGATTTATCTCTGGAGCGAGGGATCCTGGGTGCTCTCTGAGCTTGCTTGTTTTCTGGCAGACGTTTCATTACCCAGCTAGGTAACATCATCAGTGCTAGAAGGGAGTGGAATTTAGGGAGGGGAGGGGAGTGGGGAGGGAAGACAGGAAGGAAGGATTATGGGTTCCTTGGTGCTTTCTGAGCTTGGTTGTTTTCTTGCAGACGTTTCATCACCCTAACAGGGTAACATCATCAGAGCTAGAAGGGATTGAATTTAGGAAAGGGAGGGAGGGAGGGAGGGAGGGAGGGAGGGAAGGAAGGAAGGAAGGAAGGAAGGAAGGAAGGAAGGAAGGAAGGACAGACGGACTATATAGGTTCCTGGGTGTTCTCTGAGCTTCCTTGTTTTCTTGAAATATGTTTCATTACCCAGCTAGGTAACATCATCACTGCTAGAAGGGAATGGAATTTAGGGAGGGAGGGAAGGAAGGAAGGAAGGAAGGATGACTATGGGGTCCTGGGTGCTCTCTGAGCTTGCTTGTTTTCTTGCAGACGTTTCAATACCCAGCTAGGTAACATCATCACTGCTATAAGGGAATGAAATTTAGGGAGGGAGGGAGGGAGGGAGGGAGGGAAGGAAGGAAGGAAGGAAGGAAGGAAGGAAGGAAGGAAGGAAGGAAGGAAGGAAGGAAGGAAGGAAAGGAAGGAAGGTAGGACTGACTATGGGGTCCTGGGTGCTCTCTGAGCTTGCTTGTTTTCTTGCAGACGTTTCAATACCCAGCTAGGTAACATCATCACTGCTAGAAGGGAATGGAATTTAGGGAAGGAAGGAAGGACTATGGGGACCTTGGTGCTCTCTGAGCTTGCTTGTTTTCTTGCGGACGTTTTATGACCCAACTAGGTAACATTGTCAGTGCTAGAAGGGAGTGGAATTTATGGAGAGGAGGGAGGGAGGGAGGAAGGAAGGAAGGACTGATGGACTATGGGGTCCCAGGTGCTCTCTGAGCTTGCTTGTTTTCTTGCAGACGTTTCATTACCCAAACTAGGTAGCATCATCAGTGCTTAGGGCAGTGAAATTCAGGGTAATGAAACATCTGCAAGAAAACCAGCAAGCTCAGAGAGCACCAAGGACCCCCCATTTCAACCCTAAGCTACAAATACTCTCCTTCGTTGTTATCTCTGGAGGCTTTTCAAAACAGGGTGGGCAGCCACTTCTGGAAGCTGGTTTAATTGATTTTCCTGAAGATTGCTGAAAGCCTGGAAGGGACAGATACATTTTTGTGGTCCTTTCCATCTCTACACAGTTCTATGGTTTTGTGATACGGAATACAGGAAAGATGCGTTTTTTTGCACTTCGATCTCCGTTGTATTTCTTCCAAAGGTTGAAAATAGGTTCTTTCAGCCTAGGGTCTGGATTCCATTTTCAGCTTAAGTCGATCTTGGGATATTTTGGGAAGAGCTTCTGGTCTGCTGCTGGATGGTGTTCCTTCCTGGGCGTACAACTTGCGTTGGTCGTTCCAAATTAATCAAGTTCTGCTGTGGTTTGTAGAGGTGTTGGGGGGGGGGACACCCGTCTTTTATTTCAGAGCAGGTTCTTTTGAAAGAAATTTCTTAGCTCAGCCCTGTTTTGGTGAAGGAGGACCTAAGAATGGAAGAGGGAGGGAATCCAGAGAGAGGGAGGAAAAAAACGAATGAAAGAGGCAGGAGAGTGCAACCAAACGAGTGATGTTGCTTGGCTGTTTGACCAAATTTGGAGCTTCAAGGACCCCCCCTTCTTTAAACTTGGAGACTTCCAAGTTGTCAGCTTTTGAACCCCAGCAGGGCCCCTGTGCTCTGTCCTTGCCCTCTTTCACACTTCGAATGTTCTTGTCTTTTTCAGCCCCTGTACAATCAGCCTTCGGATACCAGGCAATACCATGAAAACATTAAAATGTAAGTAGCCAGCAGCAAAATATCTCCCATCTCTGTGCTTCGGCTTTCAAAGCTCCCAGCCAGCGTCTCAAAAATAGAATTTTTGGGGGGGACTACTCCCCCTTTATCTGTCTATCGATGTCCATCCATCTATCCATTTATCTCTGTCTCTCTATCTCTATAGCTAGCATTCCATCTATCCATTTAGTCCCGTCTTTGTTTCTATCCATCCATCCATTTATCTGTATCTACCTCTCTATCTATATTTCCATCCATTTATCCATTTCTCTCTCACTGGTTCTGTCCGTCTATCCTCTTATCTCTCTATATCCATCTCTCTATTTCTATCCATCGATCTATATCTGTCTATCTCTACAGCTAGCGTTCCATCTATCCATTTAGCTCTCTCTTTATTTCTATCCATCCATCCATTTATCTGTATCTACCTCTCTATCTATATATCCATCCATTTATCCACTTATCTCTCTCACTATTTCTGCCCATCTAGCCTTTTATCTATATGTATCTCTCTATATCCATCCATCTATCCCTCTGTTTCTATCCATTTATCCATTTATCTATACCTATCTATATCCATCTATCCATCCATCCATCCAACTATCCATCTTTCTATATTCTATATATTGTCTGTCTATCATCTGTCTGTCTGTTATTCTATATATTGTCTATCATCTGTCATCTATCGTCTATCTATCTATCTGTCTATCTATCTATCTATCTATCTATCATCTATCTATCTATTATCTATCTATCTATCTATCTATCTATCTATCTATCATCGTCTGTCTGTCTGTCTATCTATCTATCTATCTATCTATCTATCGTCTGTCTATCTATCATCAGGTATGTATTCCTTGGATAGGAACTTGGGATTTGTAACCCTCCCCACCTCCCCCCCCACCTTGTGGCTTTAAAGCTTCTAATTTTCCTTCTCCTGGGCTGGCATCCCCTGTTAGATGTTTGCTGCCAGGAAGCCTGGCCAGTTCTCTGCCTGGTTTTCCCCAAGGGCTACTTGCAAACACAGTGTGTGCCTCCTTCCTCCATGTGTGTGTGTGTTTTTTTTCTCTCTAGTTTCTCAGCTGCATCAGCCAACCTGTGTGTTTGCCTCAGCTCTGCCCCTGGGGACCAGGCACGTGATGCCTGCAAGAGCTGACCCAGTTTAACCTCTCCACAAACAGCTTCCTGTGTCTTTGCACATTTACGTGGACAAAAAAGCCCTGCACGCTTGAGGTTCTTACGGGCTATTCCCAGAAAATTTGCAGAGGGAGCTGCAGGGTTTGAAAAAAGAGGGAGAGATGAAAGAGAATCCAGAAGATGTTTGGGGAGGGGAGGGCAGGGCAGACGGTGGGGTTCCCGGTGCCTAGCAACCCTCCCCAAGTATTTTGCTGACTTCCCAAATGTAAAGGGGTTCATCTCCTGAAGATTGCACAGAAGATTAAAATGTCAGATTTAGCTGCCTTGTTTTTTTCCCCCCAGCTTCTAAAGACTGTTTGATGAACTTACAACAGGGGTCTTCAAATTTGGCCCTTTAATGACTTGTGGACTTCAACTTCCAGAATTCCGCAGCCAAGTCCGCAAGTCATAAAAGGGCCAAGTTTGAAGACCCTTGACTTAGGAGATCATTGGCAACTTCAAGATCAGGGTTCCTCAGACGTGGTAACTAAGATGGTGGACTTCCAGCACCCAGAATTCCCCAGCCAGCATGCTTTAAGACAGGTGGACTTCAGTACCCAGAATTCCCTAGCTAACATGCTTTAAGACAGGTGGACTTCAGTACCCAAATTCCCCAGCCAGCTTGCTTTAAGACAGGTGGACTTCAGTACCCAGAATTCCCCAGCCAGCTTGCTTTAAGACAGGTGGACTTCAGTACCCAGAATTCCCCAGCCAGCATGCTTTAAGACAGGTGGACTTCAGTACCCAGAATTCCCCAGCCAGCATGCTTTAAGACAGGTGGACTTCAGTACCCAGAATTCCCCAGCCAGCTTGCTTTAAGACAGGTGGACTTCAGTACCCAGAATTCCCCAGCCAGGTGGACTTCATGCTGGCTGGGGAATTCTGGGAGTTGAAGTCCACACATTTTAAAGTTGCCAACGCTGCTTTCTGCTGCTCTTAAGAGAAGCTGTTCCTTCAGAAAAGTTTTGTTTCTTCCCAGTTGCCTCCATCCCCAGAAAATGGATGCATAGCTCCCAATTCCTGAATTTAAAATTCATCCATGTTGTGAGTTTGAAAAGACCCCAGATAGCCCCTCCTTCCAGGGATTTAAGCTTTAGGAGGTGGTGTTTTGATCCCATCGTAAGATGTAGAAACATGGAAGTTGGCCTATACAGGAATGGCATTCATCTGCAAAAATCAGTTTTAATTCTGAGCTCCCTGGAGGGGTTTCTTTCTTTCTTTTTAAATTACCCACTGCAAAGCAGGCTTTGAAAGGAATTCAGCCTCTAAATTTCAATACGAGCTTTCTTCTGTTATTGTTCTGCATCTCGGCACAATAGTGAGGTTTTTTTCGGTCCACTTTTACCTTTATTTGTAAAGTTGGCTGCTGGTGTTTGTTATTGAGGGCTATTTTGTGCTGGAAAAAAAACAACCACCACCGGCTAGATGCTACCTTAGAAATCAAATTTGTTTTTTTTACAGCTGAATCCTTTTTCCAGCCAAAGTGTAAATTCAGCTTCTCCGTTTTCTTTTGAGAACTGATTAGTGTCAGCTTCTCAGTTCAAGAAGCTGGTTTATTTTGTTTTGTTGTCTTTGAAAAAGAGCAAATGGGATGCTCCTGGTTTGATGCAGATGTTTTCAATCCAGAGTGCCCAAACAGCAGGTTGGTTTCTTCTATCACAAACAGCTGTTGCTTTTCCTGCCAAAGGAAGTGATAGTAAAATTGGGGTTGCATGCATCCCATTTGACTTACTTCCCGAACTGGCCCTTTTCATGCCTTACGTTGGACCATAAACAATGTTATCTAGGGAAAAAACAACAACAAAAAAGAGCTTTGCGCGTCGTGTGAATGAGACTGCAAGATTGGAAGTGGCCGAACTAAACTGGTTGTGTGAATATAGCCAAGAGTATCGTGAGCCAAATCAGAGTTTATCAGGGATCCCCCCAAAAGCCTTGGAGTGGATTGTGGTGTAGTTAGTCAGCTGGGTGACTTTTGGCCAAACATCAGAGATGGTGAGTTCTAGTCCCAATTTAGGCATGAAAGTTGACTGAGTGATCTTGGGCCAAACACTAGGAGACGGTGAGTTCTAGTCCTGCCTTAAACATGAAAGCCAGCTGGGTGACCTTAGGCCAATCACTAGGAGACGGTGAGTTCTAGTCCTGCCTTAAGCTTGAAAGCCAGCTGGGTGACCTTGGCCAATCACCAGGAGACAGTAAGTTCTAGACCTTCTTTAGACATGAAAGCCAGTTGGATGATTCTGGGCTAATCCTTCCCTCTCAGCCCAACCCACCTTGCAGAGTTGTTGTTGCAGAAAAATAGAAGGAGGAGGTACGCTCACAGCCTTGAGATTAAAACCATAACACTGGAATAAAAATAAATGCAAAAATGAAAAACCAAGAAAAGGCCCAGAGTTGATGGCATGTGAGTCCACTGTTGCTGCTGTTGGCATTTCACCACAGCTAGCAATTCAGGATGTGGAGGAGAAGCGGCCCTCCATTGGTCCAACTGTATTTATCCTCTCTCTCTTTTGCAGAAACCAGGCAATGCGGAAGAAGCTGATTTTATACTTCAAGAGGAGAAACCATGCTCGTAAACAGTGGGTGAGAAATGTTTGCTTCCTTTTGTGAAACCCCCAAACGGGGTTTGCTATGCTTATCCTGCTTCGGCAGGCAGGCAGGCAGGCAGGCTGCAAGCAAGCATCTTACTCAGAGGCGGAGATGCAGGACAAGAAGCAACAGATGGAAACTAATCAAGGAGAGAAGCAGCCTACTGCAGGGCTAGGCAACCGTGGCTCTTTTATGACTCGTGGACTTCAACTCCCAGAATTCCTGAGCCAGCATGGGGGAAACTTTGGCCCCTTCAGAACTTGTGGACTTCAACTCCCAGAATTCCTGAGCCAGCATGGCTCAGCTTGGAAACCACACCCTTTCCCCTCAGCACGGCTGGCTCAGGAATTCTGGGAGTTGAAGTCCACGAGTCATAAAAGAGCCAAGGTTGCCTACCCCTGGCCTAGAATTAAGGAGAAATTTCCTGACAGTTAGAACAATTAACCAGTGGAACAACCTGCCTCCAGAAGTTGTGGGTGCACCAACACTGGAGGCTTTTAAGAAGAGATTGGACAGCTATTTGTCTGAAATGGAATAGGGTCCTCTACTTGAGCAGGGGGCTGGACTAGAAGACCTCCAAGGTCCCTTCCAGCTCCATTATTCTGTTATTCAGTGGAATGGCTTGTCACTAGAAGTTGTGGGTGCACCAACATTGGAGGCTTTTAAGAAAAGATTGGACAACCGTTGGTCTGAAATGGGATAGGGTCTCTTGAGCAGGGGGTTGGACTAGAAGACCTCCAAGGTCCCTTCTGTTATTCTGTATTCTGTGAATGCACTTTCTTTGAGAAAGGTTTGAGATGGTCCTTCATTTTCTCAAGCTCTTTGTTTTTGGTCTCCTAAATCTCTCTACAGGGTAGGGTTGTCTCTTAGTCAGCCACACTGCTCTTAATGCACGTGTTCCTTTGGCTTCCATCTCTAGGTAGACACATCTCGAGTTCTGAAGATACATTTATTGAAAAATCTCTCTTCCTGTCCCTTTGGGTTGCAGATCTTTATTTATTTATTGAGGACCTGAAACCGAGGAATCGTAAAGCGAATGGCAGCGCTCCATATATTGATCTTTCTGCTGTGCTTTCCTTTGTGCGTGCGCTCTGTTGTATTGTGTGAATTTCAATGGCCTTGTTTTTTTTTTTTTTTAAAGACTGGGAAACCAATAGCTTCACTGTGTTGCACGCCAAGTTTTCCTGGGAAAGCTGGCTTCATGCGAAAGGAAGCGAGAAGTGTCCTAGCTGGTTCATGCAGAATTGTGATTCTTATGGAACTCGCTCCACGCTAAAACCATGTTTCATTGACTAAACCATAATGGGGCTAGGTTCGTGCCAAGCCACACACTGTAGTTGTTAATCTGTCCTTGCTGCGCTCACATCCCTCACCAGGATCAAAGGATGCTGTTGCAGGTTGAATGAACACTAAGAAAGTTTGTGGTTCTTCCACTAGACGTTCTCCTGGATGAGTTTCAGAAGGTGTAAATTGGACTTGGGAAATCCCTGTTGAGTAGATAACAGTTTCCAAATGGATTTGAGGGCACTGGAACCTCCTTTTATGACTTCTCTTTCCCTGTCTCTTCAGGAGCAGAAGTTCTGCCAGCGGTATGACCAGCTGATGGAAGTCTGGGAGAAGAAGGTGGAACGCATTGAAAATAACCCCCGGCGCCGAGCTAAAGAGAGCAGAGTTCGTGAATATTATGAGAAGCAATTCCCCGAGATTAGGAAGCAGAGAGAACTTCAGGAACGAATGCAAAGGTCAGCTGGTGGTCCCTCATGAGATGTACGTTCCAGAGGGGGCTTCCTCCTTCCCTACGGGAAACTTTTAGTTCATCCCTGGGACCAAAATCCTGCCCTCCACCCAGATCCAGTTTGCAATCCTCTCTTCTGCCCACCAGGAACTTTGAAGAGAGAAGGTGGGACCATCGAAAACCATCTCGATGACTTTACATACTGCTGCAACCTAAAATTACAAAACCCCCTCCCTGATGTTGGCGGTCAAGTTGCAGTTTTTAAGGGGGATCTGCAAATAAATTGCACAGAGGAGTAGTTCTTTGAAACACAGGTTAATTGGTTTGTTTGCCTTGGAGCTGAGCTTCCAGTTGAGTTGGAG
This sequence comes from Crotalus tigris, assembly GCF_016545835.1. Lineage (NCBI taxonomy): Eukaryota > Metazoa > Chordata > Lepidosauria > Squamata > Viperidae > Crotalus > Crotalus tigris. The sequence goes on along the minus strand of NW_024097260.1, from coordinate 615,914 downwards.
GGTCTCATCTTCATCCACTCATTTCTTCATCAAGTACCCCCTTCCCAGTCATGTTTTTTGGAGTGTGTAGCTTCTCAAGAGGGCCACCAGAACACGCCTGTTGTGCTAAGGCAGTGGTGGTGAACTTATGGCACGCGTGCCAGAGTCGGCACTCAGCCCTCTCTGTGGGCACGTGCGCCATGCCCAGGAGATGGCAACCGTCCCTCTTCAACTAGCCGTCCGCTAACTCGCCGAGGTCCCACATGGCTGGATGCATCCCAGCACCCATGTGCTCGCTGGCCTCTGTGTGCAGGGGCCGATGGGTGTCAGGCAGCAGCCGCCCTGGCCCCTGCCTCACCTTGCCCTGTGACAATAGCACCCCCGTCCTGCCTCGCCTTGCCTCACCTCACCCCGTAGGATGAGCCTTCTGCCTACCACCCCACCTGCCAGAGACCCCCTGGTTCTCTCCCAACCTTGCCCGGTCCCCACAGGCATCTGTCCCCACGAGCAACATCGAGGTGATCATGCCCACCTTGGCCACACCCACCACAGCCACGCCCATCTGGTACCCAGCGATAAATAAGTGGGTTTGGGGTTGCAGTTTGGGCACTCGGTCTCTAAAAGGTTCGCCATCACTGTGCTAAGGAATAATCAAAACACGCGGGCAAAGACATGCCCACGTAAACCTTTCTTGGTAGGGCAGATCCGCTGAATGACTAGAAAAGGGGTGTCATACTCAATTTCATTGAGGGCCGCATCAGTATTGCGGTTGTCCCCGGGGCTAGGTGGGTGTGGCCAGGGTGGGTGCGGCCTACTGGGTGGGCGTGGATGGAGGGTGTGGCCTACTGGGTGAGCATGGCCAACTCTACATCGTTCGCGTCAAGGGTGCCTGTGGGGGCCTGGGCAGGAGTGGGACAGATCTGAGGGTCTCTGGCAGAAGGGGGTGGGACCGGGGCAAGCGCCAAGGCATGGTCCACTGGAGGAGCCTCACTGCCTGTGAAGCCCCTGCACCGGAGCCCATCAAGCTGGATAGGTGAAGTAGGCGAGGGCCATTTGTTGGCCACTTCCAGGCGATGGTGCATTTCTTCATTCCTCACAAAGGGTGACACCTCCCCAGCATGCACCTAGGGGGCAAGGCCGACGTGGCAGGGGCTGGTTCCTCGCTGTTTCCAGACGGTCTTGTGGAGCTATGTGTTTCAGCATAGATGGCCACCACAAAATTGTACATTGGCTCCTGGCCGACCTGGGTGGGCGTGGATGGAGTGGGCATGGCCTACTGTGTGGGCATGACCAGCTCTACATCGTTCGCGTCAAGGGTGTCTGTCGGGGCCTGGCCAGGAGTGGGACAGATCTGAGAGTCTCTGGCAGAAGGGGGTGGGACTGGGGCAAGTGCCGAGGCATGGACCACTGCAGGAGCCCCACTATTCCTCTCAGACCATGCAAGGGGAGGGGGGCTTATGGAGCTAAGACCAAATGCGTTTCAGCATAGATGGCCACCACCAAATTGTACATTGGCTCCCGGCCAGCCTGGGACAGGGCCAAGGCAGTGGGGGCCGTTCCCTCAGTGTTTCCAGGATGGCTTCGCGGGCCACATGAAACCACTTCGGGGGCCTTGTTTTTGACATGTCTGGATTAGAAGGTCTGCCTTTGGCTCATTGGTCTTGCTCCTACAGCCCTCCTCCTGGTCTACTTTCCCCTCCACCCTCTGTCTTTCCCAGCATTGATCTTACTTCCTCTTTCTTGGCGGTTGGAGGCCATGGGCAGGGAGAAAAAAGAGGTCTCTAAGCGGTTTTTCTCTGCCGTTTCTCAGCAGGGGAGGACAGAGAGGCAGCGGGTTCTCCATGTCGGCAGCCCGCAGCGAACACGAGGTGTCGGAGATTATTGACGGTCTCTCGGAACAGGAGGTGAGGCTGGGCCAGCAGTTCTCCTGGGCTTCAAGTCCTCTCCTTCTCAGCTCTCCTCTCTCCCGCTGGGGCAGAGCTGCAATCACCACCGATCCGGAGATGGGAGATGGTTGCTCAAGCTGCTGGGAAATTGCATTAACTTCAGCCGCGGAGCTGGTCTTTGGATGGATTGGACCAGGGGTATAGGTAACCTTGGCTCTTTTATGACTCGCGGACTTCAACTTCCAGAATTCCTGAGCCAGCCTGGCTCAGCTTGGAAATCTCTCCCTTTCCCCTCAGCATGGCTGGCTCAGGAATTCTGGGAGTTGAAGTCCACTTTGAATCATAAAAGAGCCAAGGTTGCCTACCCCTGGCCTAGGCCTAGGCCGCTTTATGATTTGTGGACTTCAACTCCCAGAATCCCTGAGCCAGCATGGCTCAGCTTGGAAATCTCTCCCTTTCCCCTCAGTGTGGCTGGCTCAGGAATTCTGGGAGTTGAAGTCCACGAGTCATAAAAGAGCCAAGGTTGCCTACCCCTGGATTGGACCAAGAGCTTCTCCTGCTTTGCCCTTTGTGCTCTCTTATCTCCTGCTTTGAAGACCTTATTAGAAACCAACACCCCGAGGCATTTGATGGGCCTCAACCCTCCCCTTTTTGGGGAGACCTCCCCATTCATTTCCCAGTTGGCCTTTTATAAGATGGAGGCCTGAAGCCCGCAGCTTGATTCTCCCAACCTAGGCAAAACTCAGATGGAGCTCCGTTCTCCAATGTTTGGTGTTCCGGTATTGGTTGCTGGCCTAATCCCCCTTTGTGCTGGATTAAGCCAAAGGCCTGTCAAATCCAACCCACCTTAGTTCTTATCATGAGCAGCCAGATGTTTCCAAGAAGTCCACCAGCAGGAAATAAAGTCTGTGGTCATCTATTTGCCGTGGTCCTCAGATCTCTGAGGTGGACTTTCTCAGTATCTGGAGATTCCCATCACTGTTACATAGCTAACATAAACAAAGAAGCTGGGTCAGGTCCAAGAAACATCTCATCTAGCATTGGACTTCCTAAAATGGCATCTTGGAAAAGTTCACAAGCTGGACCTGAAGACTGCAGCTGGTCTCCTGTTGTTTATCCCATCCAGAAAAGTCATATTCTGGGATAGTCTATTTCTGGCCATGGAGGTTCCACACAGACGTCAGGGGAGTCATTTATTGGCTTTCCAGCATTTCTGTAATGTACTCAGTGAAACCAACATTAACCGAAATTCACCAGTAGTTCGCCCTTCATTTCCATCGATCCCAGCAAGACCCACGGGTTTATGAAATGAACCCCACATTTTTTAAAGCTGGGCTTAAACTCTCGGGCTGTGTTTTGGGGTCCCGAGGAAATTCACAACAGTAATTACTCGAAAGGTGGAATGAGACGTCACAGCAGACGGACAAAAGCCCATCTTCTCGCAATCCCAGAGACCTTATTCCTTGTGTGTCCAACCACACTTGGCCAATAAAAAATTCTATTCTACTCTATTCTATTCTTATTTCCAGGTTGGTCCTCTTGTCAAGGTCTTGGGGCTGTTCCCCCCCCCAAAAATCTGCTTCCTCTCGAGGTCCTCTTTTTTTCTCTTCCTTACCAGAATCTGGAGAAACAGATGCGCCAGCTGGCCGTCATTCCCCCGATGCTTTACGACGCTGAACAGCAACGCATCAAGTTCATCAACATGAACGGCCTGATGGACGACCCCATGAAGGTCTACAAGGACCGGCAGGTGATGAATATGTGGAGTGAGCAGGAGAAAGAGACCTTCCGAGAGAAGTGAGTAGAGAGCAGCGCCTCGCTTGTCCTTGAGGGTGCAGGCTAAGAGGGGGAGGTCTTCACTGCAAGGAGTGGGGAACATCTGTGGACAACCTCATGTCCCTTCCTGTTCTATCCCAGCTTACGCGAGTCCTTGTTATGCTCACAAGGAGGAAACCCTCTTCCAAGAAACAGGCAGGAACCGGAAGAGAAAACCAACCCCTTTTATTCTCACAGACCTGAGACAAACAAACACAGTCCACAGACAGTGTCCAAGACAAACAAACACAGTCCACAGAAACTTGATCCTCAACATGAACGGCTGCCTTCGGCAACCAACACCTCCCACACCTTCCCTTTTATAATTCAGCCAAGGCGTGGCTTCCTAATGCCTTCTCCTTTGCCTTTGGAGCCACCCCATTGCATTCCTCTGTCCTACTCGCTTCTCTTGCCTGCACATTCGTGCATCCAGGATTTGTCCCAGCTGTTCTTCATCACTGTCCAACTCAGGCTCCCAGTACAGCTGTGTCTCAGCCTGAGCGCGAGTAGAGGGGCCGACTGTAAGTCTTGGAGCTCCTCAGAGTCTTCTTCTGACTCTTAATGTCACTCCAGGCCCCTCCTCTCCTCTGATTCCTTAGACTCCGCTGCCGGATCTACTGGCTGGTGAGGAATCACAACACTAACTCTCTTCATTCCCAACTTGCGTGGCCTGTGGTGAGAGATTTGGGGAAGCATAGCTCAAAGTATCTGTAGTCCTCTCCTCATAGCAACTGGTGGAAGTTACAATGGACCTCCTAAAAGCTACTTAGGACCCAGTTCTGGAGTTCCAACAGCTCCCCACATGAATCACATGACTGCATTTGGGGGACTTGGCAGCCCTGATAACTGCTGGCAGCATTCCGTAGTCACCTGACCACAGGTTTTGCCAGTTTCTGGCTTTTTCTGCTGATTTCTGACTCCCATCCCAAAATCAGCCATAGAAATACCTGGATTGACTTAAGGACCCCCCCCCCCTTTTATTAAGTCACCACGGTTTTCCCTTGCAACAACCGCAAAAGAGTTGTAAAATTGGCTCCAGTTATATGGATGACTCAGGTTAACAACCATCATTAACAATGGAAATTCTGGGTTCTGGTATGGTCCTACATCAAGGATTATCTGCACAGAGGATCTGTAGGATACCCCCCCCCCCCGCTGGATACCGTTCCGTCCCAGCTCTTGCTTCTGATGGTTATTTAGTAAGAAGCAACAGTTGGTTTCCCCAACCAAACATCTTCACGGTTATTTTCTTAATCGTTCCTTTGGTTCTTCTGCTTCCAGGTTCATGCAACATCCAAAGAATTTCGGTCTGATTGCCTCCTTTCTGGACAGGAAAGTAAGTGGGTTTCTTTGAATCCTTTTCCATGATTGCCTTTTATCAAAGCAAGCTTTTTCCACTTGATTCTTTCTTGTGAAGGAATCTCTCGGACCTTCTGTGAAGAAGCTGTTGGAACTTCTTGGTGGCCTTCCCAAATTCCGTTTATTCAGACTAACTCAGCCTGCCAACTCCAGGGGGCATTAGTTCCCAACGTCCAGTATAAAAGCAGAAACCTGGCCTGGGACAGCTATTTCCAAGGAAAGTGGTCCACCCCCTCCGCTAAGAGCTGGTCATCCTGGTTTGCCAGCCCTCTTGTGGTGTCAGAATCCAATTATACTTCATCTCCAGTTATCAGTTATAGAAAACCCCATTTCTGCCCTCTCTGGATTCTGTCATACAAGAAAGAGAGGGGGGTGAACAAAGGGGCTTTATGGCCCTCACTTCCTTCGGTACAACTTCAAAGGGTTTGAATGTGGATAGCACCAAAAGGCCTCATCATAACAAAGGAGGCTATTTACCTTTCAAGTCTCCATCCAGCCAGCAGAAAGGAAAAAAGTGGTGGGATTGTGATGCCTGAAACTGTCACTGGAAGAGGGGGGTGATTGGGTGGGACTACTGGGGAACCCCTTAAAACCTCGAATGGGAGAGCTTGAACCCCAAGTCCTGTCTAGAACGCCTGCAACCATTTTCTCTTAATAAAGGATTCCTGTTGGAAGAACTATTCCAAGAGTTCTGTCTTCTTAAGATGCAAAGTGGGGTGGGTCCTTACATTGTGGGTTGTGGTGCTTTGAAAAGGAACAAACACACCTCGATGGCATCAGAAGGTCCACATTGTGTTATCCAAAGTGTGCTTCCCTCCCACACCTCTGTTACCAAGTATCATCTACATGTGTGTGTGTGTTTTCTTTTTCTAGACAGTGGCGGATTGTGTCCTATACTACTATTTGACCAAGAAGAACGAGAACTACAAGAACTTGGTGAGAAGGAATTACCGCAGACGAGGAAAGAACCAGGTAAGGAAACTCTGTGAGATCTTGTCAGTCTGAAGGCCTCTGATTCTTTGTCTTCTCCACCTTGGTCTATGAGAACTTCTCCTCAGTAGTGCCCCAAACTTTTCTTGCAGAATCCACAACAAATGTTTTACCACTGATTTGCTATGTTTTCTCCAGAGGGAAAACATAACGTGCTCTGTAGAACTTCATAAACCTCCATTATTCCCGGAGAAACTGAACAGCTGAACCCAACCAATTTTGGGTCAAAGCTCTAGTTCAGCGGTTCTCAACCTGTGGGTCGGGACCCCATTTGGGGTCGAACGACCATTTGACGGGGGTCGCCAAACAACGCAGTCCGCCATTTCCCCCCCCCCTTTTCCTTAGCTGTGCTACTCCCTTTTATTCTATTGGCTTTTGAAAGCCATAGAATAGACTCTCTTGAATAGAGTCTAATTCTATTGGCTTTCAAAAGCCAATAGGAATTGTCCAGGCTGTCTCTGCCCTGCTGAGCCCGCCAAAAGTCCCATTCTGCAAACGGTGCTGCACCAGTTGAGTAGTCCTCGACTTACGACCGGTTGAGTAGTCCTCGACTTATGACCGGTTGGGGTCGCGGCATTAAAAAGGTTGAGAACCACTGCTCTAGTTGTTGTCATTTTTTCACTACAGCTTTAACAACAACCTAGCTTGGCCTTTTGATCAGGAGTTCTGCAGCTTAAATAGAGATGGAAAAATTCTGACTGAGTGATGCCTTCAGTGCTTTGGTTTAGCATGGCGAAGGATGAGTTTGCTGAGTGTTAAAAAAAATCAATATTAAGGGGAAAATCCTATTTAGCAAAAAAAACAAAAAACAAAACAGCCGGGGGATTTAGATTTGTGATTCTTCTTGTTTATTCCTGGAACTGCCTTGTTATTTTCGGAGCTCCAGAGCTCGTTTATTTAGTCTGAGAAGCTTGTTAGGCTGCCAGACTTTGCTAGTTTGCTTTTAGCTCTTTTGACATAAGAGAGTCTAGAAATTAAATGAGAGAGCGAAGAATTTCTTGGAGAACGGAGAAGAAAAGCCAGGAATTAGCAAAGGGGAAGAGATAGATCCCTGTAATACAGGTAGTCTTCGACTTTCGAAATTGAGCCCAACGTTTCCGTTGCTACGTGAGATATTTGTTGAGTGAGTTTGCCCCATTTTATGTTCTTTCTTGCCCGCAGTTGTATTAAGTGAATGACGGCGGTTGTTAAATTAGTTGCCAAATGTCTGAATTTTGATCATGTGACCATGGGGGGGCACAACAGTCGTAAGGGTGAAAAACAGTCATCAGTCGCTCTATTGAGTGCCATCATTAACTTCAAACTGTTGCAAGTTGAGAACAAGCTGTATTTGCAAAATGCAGCATACTAAAAAGCAGAGACATCACCCTGCCAACAAAAGTGCGTATAGTCCAGGCCAGGGGTAGGCAACCTTGGCTCTTTTATGACTCGTGGACTTCAACTCCCAGAATTCCTGAGCCAGCTATGCTCAGCTATGCTGGCTCAGGAATTCTGGGAGTTGAAGTCCACGAGTCATAAAAGAGCCAAGGTTGCCTACCCCTGGTCCAGGCCATAGTTTTTCCCAGTTGCAATGTATGGCTGTGAAAATTGGACCCTAAGAAAGGCTGAGCGCCAAAGAATAGAGGCCTTTGAACTCTGGTGCTGAAGAAGACTCCTGCCAGTCTCCTGGACTGCAAGGCGATCCAACCGGTCAGTCCTAGAAGAGATCAACCCCGACTGCTCTTTAGAAGGCCAGATCCTGAAGTTGAAACTCAAGTACTTTGGCCACCTAATGAGAAGGAAGGACTCACTGGAGAAGGGCCTGATGCTGGGAAAGATGGAGGGCAAGAGAAGAAGGGGACGATGGAGAATGAGGTGGCTGGATGGAGTTACTGAAGCAGGAGGCGTGAACTTAAACGGACTCCAGAAGATGGTAGAGGACAGGAAGGCCTGGAGGAACGTTGTCCACAGGGTCACGATGGGTCGGACACGACTTGAGGCCTTTGAACTATGGTGCTGGAGAAGACTCCTGTGAGTCCCTTGGACTGCTCTTTAGAAGGCCAAATCCTGAAGTTGAAACTCAGGTACTTTGGCCACCTAATGAGAAGGAAGGACTCCCTGGAGAAGAGCCTGATGCTGGGAAAGATGGAGAGCAAGAGAAGAAGGGGACGACAGAGAAGGAGGTGGCTGGATGGAGTCCCTGAAGCAGGAGGCGTGAGCTTCAATGGACTCCAGAAAATGGTAGAGGACAGGAAGACCTGGAGGAACATTGTCCATGGGATCACGATGGGTCGGACACGACTTCGCAACTAACAATAACAAATCTAGGAAAAACGAGTCGCGGGCAAAAATATTGTCAAATTTCACTGCGCGACCGAGACTTGACGCCTCTTCCAAGTGGCGATGAAATGTTTCGCTCACTTTACACTTTCTGCTTTTTTCCCTGAAGAAGGAGCACAGAGGTTACTTTTAAAGGATCTTTTCGTGCTCATTTGTGGTCTGTGTGGCTGGGAGGGTGGAAAGCAGAGGCGGTGGTTGTACTGCTGTTTTTGTGTAGAAGATAAAAGCTTAATTGTTTGGAGATTTTTGTTGCCCTGATTTTATTTTCCTCTGAATTTTTGTGAATCTCTCAATTGTCCATTATTATTGGATCCTCAAGGGTTTCCTTTTGATGACACATGTTCCTTGGGGAGGTGGCGCGCGGTGATGAAAGCTCCCCTGCTCTCTAATGGTTCATCCCAGACGTTTCTCAGAAAAGCATCCTTAAGGCCACTTGTGCACGTGGACTTCGTGTTAAGTTCAAGAGTAGCCTGGAGGTTAGGTGGGAGGAGAAATTGATCCACCTTCCTCAACCCTGTGAAGTTCCTTGTTGCTCCCTGAACTTGGTGATTTGCTTGCAGACGTTTCATGACGCAACTGAGTTCTATTATCAGAGCTAGAAGGGAATGGGGTTTCTGGAAAGGAGGAGGTGGAAAGGAGGAGAAGGAGATGATGGAGGAGATCCTTGGTGTTCTCTGAACTTGGTGGTTTTCTTGCAGATGTTTCTTGATGCAACTGAGTTCCGTTATCAGTGCTAGAAGGGAATGGGGTTCCTGGAAAGAAGGAGGAGGAGGAGGAGGAGGAGGAGGAGGAGGAGGAGGAGGAGGTGGAGATGATGGAGGAGTCCTTGGTGCTCTCTGAGCTTGGTGGTTTTCTTGCAGATGTTTCATGATACAATTGAGTTCCGTTATCAGTGCTAGAAGGGAATGGGGTTCCTGGAAAGGAGGAGGAGCAGGAGGAGGAGGAGGAGGAGGAGGAGATGATGGAGGAGTCCTTGGTGCTCTCTGAGCTTGGTGGTTTTCTTGCAGATGTTTCATGATAAAATTGAGTTCCGTTATCAGTGCTAGAAGGGAATGGGGTTCCTGGAAAGGAGGAGGAGCAGGAGGAGGAGCAGGAGGAGGAGGAGGAGGAGATGTTGGAGGAGTCCTTGGTGCTCTCTGAGCTTGGTGGTTTTCTTGCAGATGTTTCATGATAAAATTGAGTTCCGTTATCAGTGCTAGAAGGGAATGGGGTTCCTGGAAAGAAGGAGGAGGAGGAGGAGGAGGAGGAGGAGGAGGAGGAGGAGGAGGAGGAGGAGGAGGAGGAGGAGGAGGAGATGATGGAGGAGTCCTTGGTGCTCTCTGAGCTTGGTGGTTTTCTTGCAGATGTTTCATGATGCAACTGAGTTCCGTTATCAGTGCTAGAAGGGAATGGGGTTTCTGGAATGGGGGAGAAGGAGAGGAGGAGGAGGAGGAGGAGGAGAAGGAGGTGGTCCTTAGTGTTCCCTGAACTTGGTGGGTTTTTGCATATGTTTCATGACCCAACTAAGTTACATTATCAGTGCTAGAAAGCAGTGAGATTTCCAGGGAGGAGGAGGAAGATTGTGGTGTCCTTGGTGCTCCCTGACCTTGGTAGCTTGCTGGCAGATGTTTCACGACCCAACTAGGTTACATCATCAGTAACATCTAGGTCACTAGATATGCATACTAGATAATATCATCAGCCTCTGAGAATGGTGGGTCATGAAATGTCTGCAAGAAAACCGCCAAGCTCAGAGAGCATCAAGGATCCCACAGTCGTTCCTCCTCCTCTTCCATCCTTTCTTCTCCTCCTCCACTCCCTAAATCCCTTCTGGCACTGATGATGTCACCTAGTTGAGTCATGAAACTTCTGCAGAAAAACCACCAAGCTCAGAGAGCACCAAGTACGCCACTCTTGAACCTGAGTTACAACAAAGATCCTCTATTGCAGAGTTCCTCAATGTTTCCGGCTTTGCGGGCTGGTGTGGGGGGAGGAGAGGGGGATGGCTACATGCAAGAGTCCGGCAAGCGTGTGCGCACGGCTCCATTTGCGCGGGCGGGGCGAATGCGTGCGCCTGCCTCTCACTTAAATGGAGCGCATGGACATTTTCGCGCACGGACGTTCTCGCGCACTGCTCTTGCAAGTGAAGACACGGATGCGCTCACTGGCCGTCTCCACGGCCTGGTTGCAAACCCCTCACGGTCCACTAGTAGTGGGCCACGGCCTACAGATTGGGAACCCCTGCTCTGCTGGCTCTTTCTGTCCCTCAACTTTGTTGTCTCAAAACAACGGAAGGGCAACTGCTGTAGAGAGTCTCCATTGGAGGCTGGATGAATGGAAACAGTCTTTCTACTAGGAAGCCTTGTGTCATGACAAGAAGATGGAAGAGAGAGAGAGAGAGAGAGAGAATGGATGGGTGGATAACCACGTGTTGCTGTGTGCCTTGGATTAACCAACACATAGGATAGGATGACTAATGGAGAGCTGGCAACACAAGCATTCTTCTAGGTTTACCCTCCCATTTCCTTCCTGTCTTAGTCAACATGGCCAGGAGCGAGGGACAGGAGGACCTGTCAGTCAGGAAAGATGGAGGGCTATTTCTTGGAAAAGATCCAGAGCTACCCAACTACTCAAAGGGTCAGTCATGAAAGAGGGAGACCAATCTCTTTGAAAGGGTCCAGAAAGACTGGAGGCTTGATCATTGGTGACTCTCCTCCTAGACTAGTGGTTCTCAACCTGTGGGTCGGGACCCCATTTGGGGTCGAACGACCATTTCACGGGGGTCGCCAAACAACGCAGTCCGCCATTTTTTTCCCCCTTTTCCTTAGCTGTGCCACTCCCTTTTATTCTATTGGCTTTTGAAAGCCAATAGAATAGACTCTCTTGAATAGAGTCTAATTCTATTGGCTTTCCAAAGCCAATAGGAATTGTCCAGGCTGTCTCTGCCCTGCTGAGCCCGCCAAAAGTCCCATTCTGCAAACGGGGCTGCACCAGTTGAGTAGTCCTCGACTTACGACCAGTTGAGCAGTCCTCGACTTACGACCGGTTGGGGGTCACAGCATTAAAAAGGTTGAGAACCACTATCCTAGAACTGCCTTGACACCAGAGATCTGGGTGGATTCTTCTCTGCTGGTTTTTAAAAAGTAGTCAAAGTAGAGCTTTTTCGTGGAGCTCTTCATTCTGATTGGGTAGATCTCTGGCGATTACTTTCAACAGTTCATTTAGTGGCCGTTCAAAGTTATGACTCTTTTTTTCACACGACCGTTGCAGCATTTTCCCGTGGGTCAGTCACAGTGATCAAAATGTGACCGCTTGACAACCGATTCATATTTATGATGGTCGTAGTGCCCTGGGGATCGTTTGATCGATCCCCTTTTGCAATCTTCTGACAAGCAACGTCAACAAGGAAAGTCAGACTCACTTCACAACAGGCTTAGGAGTTTAACAACTGCAGGGATTCACTTGATCAGCTGCGACAAGAAAGGTTGTAAAATGGGGCAAAATTCGCTTAACGGATGTCTCACTTAGCGACATAAATTTTGGGCTCAGTTTGGTCGTAAATGGAGCGTTACCGTTGTTGTGTGTCTTCTCTGTGGATTTTATCTCACTAACTGGCTGGCTGGCAGACTTTCTGGAAGTCAGCTGTAGATGTTTTTGGAAAATTAAACACATTTGAAAGGAAGGGAGATCTGGAGAACAACTGATTGGGAATCTACCCAGAAGTCAGTGGTATCTAAAAACTTTTAGAGTAGAGTAGAGAAGAGAAGAGAAAAGTAGAGTAGAAAGGGACCTTAGAGGTCTTCTAGTCCACCCTCCCACTCAAGCAGGAGAACTGTACCGTCTCAGACAAGTGACTGTCTAGTCTCTTATTAAAAATCTCCAGTAATGGAGCGCCCACAATTTCTGGAGGCAACTTCTGTTCCACTGGTTAATTGTCCTCCCTGTCAGGAAGTTTCTCCTTAATTCCAGGTTGCTTCCCTCTTTGATCAGTTTCCAACCATTGTTTCTTCTCCTGCCCTCTGGTGCTTTGGAGAATAACGTGACTCCTTCTTGTTGGTGGCAGCCCCTCAGATACTGGAACACTGCTATCATGTCTCCCCTATTTCTTCTTTTCTTTAGACTAGCCAAACCCAAGTCCTGCAACCGTTCTTCGTATGTTTTAGTCTCCAGACCTTTGATCATCTTAGCTGCTCTTCTCTGAATTTTTTCCAAACTCTCAACATCTTTTTTGTGATATGGTGACCAAAATTGGCTGAGTATTCCAGGTGTGGTCTTACTAGGGTTTTATAATACCTCACATGATCTTGATTCTATGCCTCTGTTTATACAACCCAGGATTGTATTGACTTTTTTGGCTGCTGCTGCACACTGCTGGCTCATTGTCAAGTGATTGTCCACTAGGACTCCCAGATCCCTCTCACAGATGAATAGTTAAGTTAGGGTTAGGTTAGTTTTAATAAAGTTTTGGGTTTGGTTGCATTGAGAGTCTGAAGTCTACTTGGGTTGTTTGGTGGCTTAGCTTTTTACTACACATACACACAACATTGTAAAAGCAGATTGTGTGACCTGAGTCGTCTCCTTAAGCCAAATAAAGTAGCTAGGATGGTCAGTTAGTTGCTGGCTCTCAGATTAGGGCAGTTTAGGATTGAAGGTGTTGTTGTATACCCTCTATAGAGAAAATGGCAAATCTGCAAGGCAAATAACCTCCATTGCCCACTTCAGCAAACTGACAATTAGGGAGAGGAGAGTTACACACAACACACACACACACACACCATCACTACCACCATCAGTGTGTTGACTCATGGTTGAAGAAAACCTGCATTTGTGGTTTGAAACAGAAGGCTGTTTTGAGGCAGGACAAGAATGTTGTTGTGTGTTTCCTTTGCGCCCCCCCCCAAGGTTTAAAAACCCCTGAGGCAGAAACATTGGCAGTGTCTAAAGGGGCTTTATTGTTATGCGGTGGGGCACTGTGCATACCCACACAAGTGTGTGTGTGTGTGTTTGTGTACATCTGGGGAGGACTCTGTGACCTCAAAAGCCGGGCGCTCGACAGTGGGAGAGCCTTGCGCTGCAGGGTTAACGTTGGCCTCGCTGGAGATGAATCACACCAAGGCTGTAGCCAAACGCCAAAGGTTCCCGGTGACGAGTGTGGTGGTTTTATAGCTCATGACTCATCCCGGCTTGTTGGCGCAGAGCGGGCCGTGTTATTCCAGTAGATTGCAAAATCATAACAGGAATGTCGTGGCGCGTCCACTGCTCAACTATGCAAATCCCCAGGAAGCCATTTGAGCCGGAGAGCGTGAAGCACGCCACACGGGGATGGCCGATCGATGAAGAGGCCTCGGGCACTGCAGGCAGAAGGGACACTGGTAGTGCTGAAGGCCCTGGGGAGAACAGGCCTGGGAGGTGAGCGAGTCCCATGAATAAACGAAAGGAGGAGGCGAACAAACATTTAGCTGGGAAAAAGATACAAATCCCTCCACCCTACTTATTTTACCACTGGAGGCAAGGGACACCTCTCCCCTGTCTTTTTCTGCCCCAGAAAAAGGGGATCCTAAAAAGGACTGGTTGACCCCCGTAATGGGGAGGTGGGTAGCTTCACGGGGTACGTGCGGGAAACTCTCCGGGATGCGCGGGAAAGAACCGCTTCCTCTCGTCCCTAATTCACCCGTTCTTTGAGCAAGAGCTAAACAGAAGGTGGTGGTGGGGGGGCTGTAAAGGCACACAGCCCCTCCCCGACTCTCTTGGCCAGCCAAGAGAGCTTGCTTGGAAGCGGTTGTGCTGTTTGTACGCTTAAAGTGTGTCGGACAGCCAAGCCAAGAACAGGTCTCAAGAAGGGGGAAACACACAGTGGAGGAGGAGGTGCAGCGAGCAGGAGCCAGCGCTGCTGGCCGCACGCTCCGCACACTGTTTACAGGAGCCCCTGTGCTCTGAGGGAGATAAGTTATCGCGCTGGGCTGGGGTTGCCTTGGTGATGGGGAGGGGGGAGTGCCTGCGGTGCCCTGGTGTGAGCTTGCACAATGGTGCCGGGAGGGGGGGGGAAGGAAATGCTGCTGGGATGCTGAAAATGCCCAGGGTGGGGTAGTGGAGCCGCGCCGAGCACGGGATGCCGCAAGAAATCAGAGCAAAGGTCAGGCGTTGTTTATAATTTATGCGCCGCAGCAGCAAAGAAGAGGCATGGTGCCAGCAGCTGCCAGCCATTCAAAGTTGGGGAGGAGGATTTTCAGTCCTGGGGGGGGAAAGGGGGGGCTGCAGCAGCAACAGAAGAACTGGGAGGCTTGGAATACGCAGGCAGATTTGCTTGCAACCTGCAGAATGATTGAGTCAGGGGGGGAAAAGCATAACGTGAGCCCAGAGCAGGAATGTGGGGGCCTTGCTGAGTTTGGGGTGGTGGGTCAAAGCTGGTTCTGCACCACGGTGGGCTGCCTCGGCTTGGAAAGGGTCCTGGAGGCCATCCAGCCCAACCCTTTGCTCGGGGCAGAAATGCTCATTGGAGCTGCTTATTGGAGCGTTCTCGGGTCTTTTCCGAGTGTGCAAATTGCCCTGTGTGGGTTTGGAGGAGGGCCATCTGTGGGATGCCTGACTCATTTAGGCAGAAGTTCACCAGGCTTGTGCTGGTCGAAGAGATGCGTCACGGTGGCTTAGGGACAGCCTGCCCAACCCAACACATGCAGAGACACACATACCCTCCCCGTTCTCAGGGATTGGAGAAACAGACAGCTGATCCTGGTTTGATTCTTCTTCTGATGACAGGGAAGTCCTCTACTTGTGACCACCACTGAGCGCCAAGTTTCTGTTGCTAAGCAAGTCCTTTGCTAAGTGAGTTTTGCCCCATTTTACCCAGAGTTGTTAAATAACCCCCTGCAGTTGTTAAAAGTTAGTAAAAGGGTTGTTTTACTGAATCCGGCGTCTCCGTTGAATTTGCTTGTCAGAAGGCTAGAGGAGCTCATACGACCCCAGAACATAGCAACCGTCATAAACACGAGTCGGTTGCCAAGCATCTGAATTTTGATCACGTGACCGCGGGAATTCTGCAACGGTTTCGTGTGAAAAACGGCCATAACTCGCTTTTTCCAGCGCCGTTGTAGCTTTGAACGGTCACTAAATGAGTTGTAAGTCGAAGGCTACCTGTAGAGAGTTGGAGAAGGACTAGGAAGAGCAGAGGAGAGATTCAGCTCCCGCCGTGGCAGCTCCCTGGCCTACCTCGCAGGGGTGTTATGGGGATAATATAGAAAGGATTGTTCCAGATTCCCAGGGAAAAAGGCTGGGTCTAAATGGAATTGATAGTGGCAACTTATCCTATACGGCAGTGTTTCCCAAATTTGACAATTTTAAGGCATGAGGACTTCAACTCCCAGAATTCCACAGCCAGCAACGCTGGCTGTGGAATTCTGGGAGTTGAAGTCCACATGCCTTAAAATTGTCAAGTTTGGGAAACACTGCTATACGGGCAGATGATAATTTGGACAGGTCCTTTGTCTGCACCGGTTGCCAAACGTAAGTTGAAATTAACACGCATGAACTTCTTATCCACTACACGGGTAGTAAGCCTGGATCTGCGTTTATTCTTCTTGATTGACTGGATGGCGATCCAGCTCTCTCCTGTTTTTTTTTTTTCTTCTTATAACAACAACTCTGCAAATTCAGTTGGGCCCAGAGAGGAGCTGGTCCAGCGTCTCCAGACAGCTGGCCTATGTGTCTTACGGTCCTCCAGCACGCTAACCACTCCACCATCCTGTCTCTCTGCCCAGCCCCTGGGAGAAGCTGATTTGTTCCATGCAAGGTGCATCGGTCCACGTTCCTTGTGCAAAACGTTGTTTTGGTTTGGAAGTGGATTCAGAAGCGATGCAAACAGGACTGGGGCTGGGAGTTGTCGGCCTGCTTTTTATTCGGCTACAGCTGCCTGTGAAAGTCAAAAAAGTCAAGATGGTGGTTGCAGCCGTGTAGCTGAAGCCTTGCCTGTTTTCTTATGGGTATCTTCTAGTTTCTTTGTAACACTGAGCACCCAGTTTAGTCATCTGGATGGAAAACGGGGCAGCACGTTACCCACAACCCACCTCACAGGGTAGTTTTATGGGAAAATAGGAGGATGAAGTATGTTCGCCGTCTTGAGTTACATTATAAAGTAATAAAGGCAGAATAAGGATGGATGGATGGATGGTAGATAGGGATTGACGGACAGATGGATGAATGTGGATGGATGGATGGATGATAGATAGGGATTGACGGAGAGACGGATGAATGTGGATGGAAATGGATGGATGGATGGGAAGAACATAAATGACATGGATGGATGGATGGAATAGATGACAAGAGAGATGGATGGATGGATGGATGGATGGATGGATGGATGGATGGATGGATAAATAAAATGAATGGCTAGATATGGAGGGATGGATAGAACATAGATGAAGAGGGATGGATGGATGGATGACTAGAACAGATGACAAGAAAGATGGATGGATGGATAAGATGAATAGATAAGTTGAATGTGGCTAGATATGGATGGATGGAGGGATGGGTAGAATAGATAGATAAAGAGGGATAGATGGATGACTAGAACAGAGATGACAAGAGAGATGGATGGATGGATAGATAAGATGAATGTGGCTAGATATGGAGGGATGGATAGAACATAGTTGAAGAGGGATGGATGGATGAATGAATAGATGGATGACTGGAACAGATAGATGATAAGAGAGATGGATAGATAAGATGAATAGATAAGATGAATGTGGCTAGATATGGATGGATAGAGGGATGGATAGAACATAGATGAAGAGAGATGAATGGATGGATGACTAGAACAGATAGATGACAAGAGGGATGGATGGATAAGATGAATGTGGCTAGATATAGATGGATGGAGGGATGAATAGAACATAGGTGAAGAGAGATGAATGGATGGATGGATGACTAGAACAGATAGATGACAAGAGAGATGGATGCATGGATGGATAGATAAGATGAATGGCTAGATATGGATGGATGGATAGATCAGATATATGACAAGAGATGGATGGAAGGTTGGGTGGATGGATGGGATGGAAAAGTGAATGAGATAGACAGAAGATGTTAGATAAAGATAAATACATAGATAAATAGATGACTGAGCAGGGTGACAGCAATTTGGTCACTTTCTCATGGATTCTTCATTCAAGCTTTTTTCTCTGCTGGGCTGTTTTGCAACACACGAGGAGGCTGAAACTGTGTGTGTTTGCAAGTATGTGTGTATCCTCACGTGCTTTGGAGCAGGTGTCACCACAGAACCAGGCAGCATTTAATTTCTTTCTGAAAAACCTTGTTAAAAAGAGGACAGTCAGAAATCACTGGGTGGGAACAGGAGAGAGGAGAACGTATAGAGAAGTTTGAAAGTGAGAATTGGGATCTTTTAGTCTTCATCCAGATGTTCCATTTCCCTATTTTTGTCACAGCAACAGCAGCAGCAGCAACAGCAGCAGCAACAGATGCCCCGGAATAACCAAGAAGAAAAAGATGAAAAAGAGAAAGATGCAGAGAAGGAGGAAGAGAAGCTAGAATCTGAAAACGACAAAGAAGAACTGACAAAGTAAGTCTCGGAGGAGGGCGCGTGCTTTCCAAGAAAAGAGGCTAGCATCGCATCTGTTTCTCCTCTTGATTTTTGTGACTCATTGAGTGATGCTTTTCGAGGGGGGGGGTGCGAAGGAGTTTATATTTTTATTAAAGTGTGTAAGAAGATCAAATGCAAATGGAAACAAAAGTCAGGAAAGAGAAAGAAAAACAAACGGGGCGGGGGAAGTTTTCTCTTCTGCAAAGTTTGCTCAAGCATCCAACTCTGGCCTTTCCTTTCTGTCTTTCTGCAACCGATAATACAATTGGTTTCAGGCCATTGGGGGCGAGGGGAGGAGACAGATCTGCTAAATAAATCCATAAAATGTTACATTGGCTGCCTCTGTCCCTCGTTCTCCTTCCTGGCCAACTTGAAAGAGGACATAGGTGAATTTGTTCCCCCTTAAACTCAAGGGATGGGTTGAAACAATTCTTATATATACCATGAATTGGCCTGGCTGCAGTGTTAATGCTGGGGTTCTCCTGCCTGGAAAGTGTATTTTTTTCCCCCAACTTTTGTCCATGTTTTATACTTCATTTTTAGTAAACAACACAGAGCAGAGAAGGGCTAGCTTTGTGGATCCTCTCACCCCCAAATCTGGCAAAATTAGGCTTGAATTTGGCTTCCTGCAAGGATGGAATTGATCAGCCACCTTCCCCAGCTTACAGCTTTGCCAAGGATGGAGATTAAACACTTGACCATGAGCCAGCCGTGTGCGACAGCAGCCAAAGAAGCTAATACAATCCTTGGTTGTGTAAACAGAGGCATAGAATCCAAATCGCGCAGAGTATTAGTACTGCTTTATAAAGCCTTAGTAAAACCACACCTGGAATACTGCATCCAGTTTTGATCACCACCTTACAAAAAAGATGGTGAGACTTTTAAAAAAAAAAGTGCAGAGAAGAGCAACTAAGATGATTAAAAACATATGAAGAATGATGCAGGATTTGGGTATGGCCGGTCTAGAGAAAATAAGGACTGGAGGGGACATGATAGCAGTATTCCAGCATTTGAGAGGCTCCCACAAAGAAGAGTGGGAGGGGGTGGTGGTCAATTTATTTTCCAAAGCACCAGAAGGCAAGACAAGAAACAGTGGATGGAGACTATTCAATAAAGGAGAAACTTCCTTAACAGTGAGAACAATGAACCATCTTGCTGGAACAGCTTGCCTCCAGAAGTTGTGGGTGCTGCATCATTGGAGGTTTGAAGAAAAGATTGGACAACTCCTTGTCTGAAATGGTATAGGGCAGGGGTCTTCAAACTTGGCCCTTTGATGACTTGTGGACTTGCAACTCCCAGAGTTCCTCAGCCAGCGTGCCATGCTGAGGAATTCTGGGGGTTGAAGTCCACAAGTCATCAAAGGGCCAGGTTTGAAGACCCCTGGTATAAGGTCTCCTGCTTGAGCAGGGGGCTGCACTAGAAGACCTCCAAGGTCCCTTCCAGCTGTGTTCTGATTCTGATTTTTGTTCCCAGAGTGGTCAGTTACAATCCAATGGGCTGGGGGAATTCTGGGAAAGGAAATCAGATCTGGAAATGGAGGAAGACCGTCCTAGGGCACAACCTTGATGGACTTTCCCCATTCAGAGGCACGACTCGATGAATGTCTGAGTTTGAGGCTTCAGACAACATTGCTTAAGGAAGCCTTTAGGGCGGGGGGCAGCACCCGAGGAAACAAATTTAATTGAAGCTGCTTGGGACAGCTTTAAGCAGGCCATGTTGGCATCTGGCTGCATATTCAGTGGAGACCCGTTGGGTTCTGCCAGTGGTCTGAGTTTGAGTCTGTCAAAGGGACACGGCTGCTAAACCTCGGTGCAGATTTGATCCAGGACACCTCGTGTGTGGTTGCAACAGTGATCTCAAGGTCTTCCTTAAACATGCCGAAGGAAATATGAACACCCTTCCTGCTTCTAACCAGAATAGCAAAATGCTTGTTTTGCCATTGAAGGTTGCGAAAAAAATGACTTGAAAAACGCCGTGCCTTTGAGTTAATCAGGAGGGTTTTTAGACTTTGATGGAAGAGTTGACTGTCTTTCTCTAACCGAGATTAAGCCTTGGCTGGAAGGAGGATTGGGCTGGGTGGCATTGGTGTTCATCTGGGAAACGGCCAGCTTGGATGGAAGGCGGAGAGAAGCGAGGACACAGCTTGGAGTCCTTGCACAGCCACAAGAGGCGTAAGCTGGACTTCCAAGGTCAACAAAGCCTTATCTGGTCATTCCTGGTGGAAGATAGCAGTCTGGGCAGATTCCTGTAACATAGGCAGAAATCAATAAAGTTGCTTAGTTTAGCTATTTGCAACAGTGCACCTGACACCCTCAGCCAGTTCTCTCCTCCTTCCACTTTTTGAAAACTAGAAAAAGCAAAACCTATGCAAATGGGCTCTTCCCAAAGGAGGAGGCAACTGGACTTTCTTGTTTGTCTTTGAAGACGTTTCGCTTCTCAGCCATGAAGCTTCTTCAGCTCTGACTAGATGGTGGAGAGTGGAAGGATTTATACTCCTGGCAGACAGCTGGTCATTTGCCTTCTTTTGGGGAGTCGTTGAGGCCACTTGGAGGTTTATCTGTGTCCTCAGGGTCACCTGAGTGGTGCAAATGAGTGTGGAGCCGTCTTGGCTGCAGGATGTTTTCTGGCCCAAAGGCTCCACACACATTTGCACTATTCAGGTGATCCCAAGGACACAGAAAACTTCCAAGTGGCCTCAATGACTCCCCAAAAGAAGGCAAATGACCAGCTCTCTGTAAGGAGTATAAGTCCTTCCCTTCCCCACCATCCAGTCAAAGCTGAAGATGCTTCTTGGATGAGAAGCAAAACGTCTTCAAAGAAAAACAAGAAAGTCCAGTTGCCTCCTGAAAAAGCACCTTTGGGACAACCACGACCTGGATTGACTTGAGAAGCTCCGTAGGCAGCTTGGCTGCTGGGATGTTCCCACCTTTCTCTGCTGGGTCTCTCTGCCGACAACCCAACCTAATCCTCTCTCTTTTGTTCCGGTTCCATCAGGGAGAAGAACGAGGAGACGTCGGGTGAGGACAATGACGAGAAGGAAGCCGTTGCCTCCAAAGGGCGCAAGACGGCCAATAGCCAGGGCTGGCGGAAAGGGCGCATCACTCGCTCCATGGCCAACGAGGCCAACCACGAGGAGGTGGCGGTGCCCCAGCAGAATTCTGAGCTAGGTGGGTCTCCGTAGCCCGGATGACTGGATTCAGGGATCGAGAAGGGATTCCCGCTGGTGAAGGGAGGTGGGGACCTCCTCGGAGCAAGGGCCGAAAGAACGAGACGTGTGTATAGGGGGTGAATTTGCTAACTTGGTAATTTCCAAAGCAGCAGACGGCAAGACAAGAAACAACGGTGGGAAACTGATGGAGAGAAGCAACCTGGAATTAAGGAGAAGCTTCCTAAAAAGGGAGGACAATGAACCAGTGGAACAGCTTGCCACCAGAAGTTGTGGGTGTTCCATCAGTGGAGGCTTTTAGGAAGAGACTGCACAGCCACCTGTCTGAAATGGCTTGAGCAGGGGGCTGGACTAGAAGACCTCCAAGGTTCCTTCCAGCCCTCCTCCTCCTCTTCCTCCAACACTGGAAGTTTTTAAGAAGAGACTGGGCAGCCATTTGTCTGAAATGGTATAAGATTTCTTGCCTGAGCAGGGGGTTGGACTAGAAGACCTCCAAGGTCCCTTCCAAGTTTTTAATTATTATTATTATTACTATTATTTATTTATTTATGAGACTTATATACTGCTTTAAGTGCAAGCACTCTCTAAGCGGTGTACACCAGTAAGCAATGTATATATATATTTACATTGCCCCCAACAATCTGGGTCCTATTACTATTATTATTACCACTACTACTAGTAGTATTACTATGACTATTATTTTAATTAAACGTAAACCAAAGCATTGCTCTCACAAGTACGCAAGTGAGAATAAAATAAACTTAAATTCTTTTTGGGTTTGGACAGTCGACAGACAATTTAGGTAGGGAAGCCAGAAATGGCGCTGTTTTTCCAGAACAACCTGGAAGGGCGTGTGGAGAGACTTCTTCCAAAACACGGGCGGAGCCGGACTGAAGAAGTAGGACAGGAGATGACAAATTTTGGATTATACATTCTCTGGAAAGCCACTTCCTTCTCTGCCGACTGACGGGCAGCTTTCCTTGTAGATGGGGGGGAAAATTGCCTCTCTCGGCCACTTGTGGGCTGTGGAGAACTGAGAAATCTTAGTTTGGAAATTGGATCTGGGCTTAACTAGGCTTAGCTTGAATGGGAAGAACTGGTAGATGATTCAAGGCTGGGCTTCAGAGGATGAGCGGAGTTTAGCCCTCCGGGCAGAGTTTGTTTGGCTTTTTGTGGTTCGATTCTAGTTGTCTCCTTTTAAGTCTTCTTCTACTACCGAAGAGAACGAAAATCAGAATCTTAAAACAGATGATTAACAGCAGCAGCTTTTCATCTTTTTATTTTTTTGTTTTGTTTCATTCCTGCTTTTATTATGTTTATAAATAAGTCAAGGTGGAGAACGTACAGCATACTCCTTCCGCCTCCTGTTTTCCTTACAACCACAACCCTGTGAGGTGGGTTGGGCTGAGAGGGAGGGACTGGCCCAGAGCCACCCAGCTGGCTTATATGGCTAAGGCGGGACTAGAACTCACCGTCTCCTGGTGATTGGTCTAAAGTCACCCAGCTGGCTTTTGTGCCTAAGACGGGACTAGCACTCAACGTCTCCTCTCTCTTGATTGGCCCAAAGTCACCCAGCTGGTGTTCCTGGCTAAGGCGGGACTAGAACTCACCATCTCCTCGTGATTGGCTCAAAGTCACCCAGCTGGCTTTTATGCCTAAGACGGGACTAGAACTCACAGCCTCCTCATGATTGGCCCAAAGTCACCCAGTTGGTGTTCCTGGCTAAGGTGGGACTAGAACTCACCATCTCCTGGTGATTGTCCCAAAGTCACCCAGCTGGTTTTCAAGTCTAAGCAGGAACTAGAACTCACCGTCTCCTGGTGATTGGCCCAAAGTCACCCAGCTGGTTTTCAAGTCTAAGCAGGAACTAGAATTCACCGTCTCCTGGTGATTGGCCCAAAGTCACCCAGCTGGTTTTCAAGTCTAAGCAGGAACTAGAACTCACCGTCTTCTGGCGATTGGCCCAAAGTCACCCAGCTGGTTTTCAAGTCTAAGCAGGAACTAGAACTCACGGTCTCCTGGTGATTGGCCCAAAGTCACCCAGCTGGTTTTCAAGTCTAAGCAGGAACTAGAACTCACGGTTTCCTGGTGATTGGCCCAAAGTCACCCAGCTGGTTTTCAAGTCTAAGCAGGAACTAGAACTCACCGTCTCCTGGTGATTGGCCCAAAGTCACCCAGCTGGTGTTCCTGGCTAAGGCAAGACTAGAATTCCCAGTTTCCTGGTTTCTAGGTCAGAACTTTAACCACTACACCAAACTGGCTTTTTTTTTGGGGGGACTGTCTCTTAAGATTTCCTGCTTAAGGTGGGACTAGAACTCACTGTCTCCTGGGGATTGGGCCAAAGTTAGCTAGCAGACTTTCGTGCCTAAGCTGAAGGAAGTCAGGTTTGATAGGAAGGTCATTGCAAATCGCATGTCGCTAAGTTTTACACACCCACCCACCCAAGAATGTTGGTTTTCTTCTTACTGTCTCTTCCTTTCTTCCCACCAGCTTCTCTGGAGATGAACGAAAGTTCTCGGTGGACGGAGGAGGAGATGGAAACAGCGAAGAAAGGTAAACTTTTTTGGCTTATTTTTCTTTGCAAGACGCCCGTTGCGAGTGGGCGTGCTCGACGCTCCAGGTGTCAGTTGTGTTGCTTGGTGGGGTAACCCCATCGCTGGTGCTTTGAGGGCCATCGCGAGATTGAAGGTGCTTTTCGCGGCAGATGGAAGCCTCCAGATTTTGGCTTGTAAGCGTTCGACAGCAAAGACCAAAGAGTGCATTTTGTTCTGCACAAATTCAGGAGTTGCTAAAACAGTGTAAAGGTTTGCCGTTGTGTGTGAGAAAATCTGCCCCAGCTTAGGAGATGTCTCATATTGTCTGTTGTGCGTTTGGAACAAAGAACTCGGAGGAAATAGTGCCCAGTGGTGACTGGGTGGGTGTTTGAACAGGATTCTTGGTGCTCTCTTGAACTTGATTGTTTTCTTGCAGACATTTAATTACCAAACTAGGTAACGTCATCAGTGCTAGTAAGGGAATAGGATTTGCTCCCTTTTTGTACACCAGTGGGGAGACACAAAAAGACCTAAACCCCTCCTCACCAGCAATCAGCACTCAGATGAGCAGAAATTAACACCAAGACTTAACACTATAGCAACCGTCAAGAAATAAACAATACCCCAATCAGGTCCCATCGTTCCCCACAGTGGAGGACTGGCTGCAAAAATGGATGGAACTAGCAGAGATGGCTAAATCGACTCTTTTGATTAACGGGAAAAAAAATACAAATACTTTTTATTTCCACGTGGAAACCGCTTCTGGACTTTGTGCTTGAGGTGGTAAAAAAAAAAAAGAAAGTTTGATTTCGGGCGTTACCAATTAGATGGATTTGTCGTTATCGAAATGGCTAGTTTATCCTATCACATACAAATAAAAAGTTGAGGTTTGATGTTAATGTTCTATTTTACTGCACCAAAAGAAGTCAGAAGTCAGTGCCCCTTTCCATCCCCCCCACTTGCTTTCTCCCACTCTTCTCCTCCCTTTCCCCTTCCCTATCTTTCCTACTGTTTACTTTTGTATTTTCTTTGTATCTTTTACCAGGGGTCCCCAACCTGTGGCCTGTTGGCCACTGGGCTGTGGGAATGGCTGGCGTGCCCGCACCCTCCTCACTTGCGCTAGTGCCTCTGCACAGGCGTTAGTGGTCCCGTTTGTGCATGCATGGGGGAACTAGTACTGCCGCCAGCCTCACGCAGGCACTAGCAGCCTGCTTGCCCAGGCGTGCGGGTGCTAGCATCACCACTGTGTGTGCGTACCATGTGTCATGGTTCGAACAGATGAAACACTTCAAAGAACTTCGTGGCATTGTTTACCTTAAAGAATCTTTACTCGGCATATACATAAGCAAGGCAAAATTTGGATTCCCCTCTCCTTAGCACATAGTATCATAACACAATTCCCTCCTCTAATTAACAGTCATAAATCACATTCTCCAATTAGTTTGAAATGCAGGCTTTCCCTCCTGTTCTCCAACCGCCATTCCTTATCTGTTATTTCAAAAGCCCTGAGTTCACACACTAGTACAATATTGTTATGTCTAACTAACTCCCATCACATTCCTCCTCCTCCCCCAGTATCATCTAATTCTAAGAGTAAAGCATAAGAAAGAAAAAGCCTGCATCTTCATATGTTGTCAAAGCAAGAATATCGGAAGCGTTGACATCAGGCACATTTCCCTGCTCCTCCCTTTCCCTCCGGGCTGCCAACCTGGAAAGATTGGGGAGCTCTGTCTTATACTATAAACTAATAAAATTCACATTATATATATATAAAAAGAAACTTATCAACTCAGACAAACAACCAAACAAGTAAACAACAGCTCTATTAAGGACCACCTAGAACAGGGATAGGCAACCTTGGCTCTTTTATGATTCATGGACTTCAACTCCCAGAATTCCTGAGCCAGCCGTGCTGAGGGGAAAGGGAGAGGTTTCCAAGCTGAGCCAGGTTGGCTGAGGAATTCTGGGAATTGAAGTCCACGAGTCATGAGAGGGCCATAGTTCCCTCATGCTGGCTCAGGAATTCTGGGAGTTGAAGTCCACGAGTCATGAAGGGGCCAAAGTTTCCCTCATGCTGGCTCAGGAATTATGGGAGTTGAAGTCCATGAGTCATGAAGGGGAGCATAGTTCCCCCATGCTGACTCAGGGATTCTGGGAGTTGAAGTCCACGAGTCATAAAGCGGCTTAGGCCTAGGCCAGAGTTAGTTACCCTTGGCTCTTTTATGACTCGTGCACTTCAACTCCCAGAATTCCTGAGCCAGCCGTGCTGAGGGGAAAGGGAGAGGTTTCCAAGCTGAGCCATGCTGGCTCAGGAATTCTGGGATTTGAAGTCCATGAGTCATGAAGGGGGCCATAGTTCCCCCATGCTGGCTCAGGAATTCTGGGAGTTGAAGTCCACAAGTCACAAAAGAGCCAAGGTTGCCTATCCCTGCCTGACCTAGAATATTCCCATCAACACAGACAGGGCAAACCATACATAAACAGACAGCAGATCCCCACCACTTTCTAGCGCTGATGATGTTGTCTAGTTGGGTCATGAAGTGTCTGCAAGAAAATCATCAAGATCAGAGACCACAAAGGACCCCACAGTTCAACCTCACTGAGCTGCCAATATTCACCTCTGTTTTTTATCTGAATAGGATTTCAGTTTAGCGCCCACATAGTGCTTTACGGTGGCTCAGTGTGACGCTGCAGATGGCACCGAGATGGCTTGGCTTGTGGCAGGTGGCATCGGTGTGTCGTTCCTTGCGAGATCTGGGCAGCCAGCAGGAGGTTGAAGGGAAGGAGGAGAGATTTTGTGCGAGGAGAGGAGAGGTTTTGTGCGATTGGGGGGGGGGGGAGACAAAAGAAGGACACACCCTACAATTAATGCCAAAGTGAGGAGAGACAAAACAGACCCAGTGCTTACTGACACTTTGATTGTGTAATAAACCCTCCGTCCCACAGGCTGCCCAAACATTCAGCAGAGACTGTAATTGTGGGCTGAGGTCTTGCATCTAGAGATCTTTTCTTTGCTTTTTTTTTTTTCCAAAGTAGCCTCCCAATGAGAGGAAGCCAAATCAATTCTTGGCCCAGAAGGAGGTTGAAGTTCCATGGAGAGTTCGCATAACCTGGCACGGATTTAAAGTGATCTTCCGTAATCTGGGCATTCTCCAACAGGAGGGGGAATGCACAGGGGTTGCTTAAAAGTCTGGGAGTTTGGCACCTGTCAGATCTGGATGAGGTCCAGATAGGAGGGTCTTGGGCATCCAGTTTTGATCACCGTGATGTAAAAAAGAGGTTGAGACTCTAGAAAGAGCACAGAGAAGAGCAACAAAGATGATTAGGGGATTGGAGGCTAAAGCATATAAGGAAAGGCTGCTGGAATTGGGCATGTCTAGTTTAATGAAGAGAAGGACGAGGGGGGACAGGATAGCAGTGTTCCAATACCTCAGGGGCTGCCCCAAAGAAGAGGGAGTCAAGCTATTCTCCAAAGCACCTGAAGGCAGGACAAGAAGCAACGGATGGAAACTAATCAAGGAGAGAAGCAACCTAGAACTAAGGAGAAACTTCCTGACAGTGAGAACAATTAACCAGTGGAGCAACCTGCCTCCAGAAGTTGTGGGTGCTCCATCACTGGAGGTTTTCAAGAAGAGATTGGACAGCCATTTGTCTGAAATGGGATGGAGGTCTCCTGCTTGAGTAGGGGGTTGGACTAGAAGTCCAGAAGGAACTAGAAGCTCCCTCCCATCTCTGTTCTCTCCCACCTTGCACCTACCTTGAATTTCAGTCCTTTTCAGGCTTCCATTGTTCTTTGTTTATGACCATCCCATTGGTAAATCCTTCTAACTGTCGCTAGAAGAGCATTTGCACCAGCAATGTGTAGTAGAAGTGACCACAGGCAATCCTTGACCTACAACAGTTCATTTAGTGACCGTTCAAAGTTACAACCGCCCTGAAAAAAAGTGACCTCGGACCATTTTTCACCCACTTACAACCGTCGTAGCATCTCCGTGATCACGTAATCATAATTCGGACGCTTGGCCACTGACTTGTACGTAAGACAGTTGCAGCGTCCCGGGGTCCTGGGTTCCCCTTTTGCAAAAGGGGAAGTCAGATTGACTTAAAAACTGTGTCACTCACATAACAACTGCAATGGTTCCCTTAATAGTGGTGGCAAGTTCGTACGATGGAGAGAAATCTCACTTCACGAATGTCTCGCTTAGCAACGTAAATGTGGGGCTTAATTGTGGTCGTAAGTCAGGGACCCAGCCATTCCAGACCCTGCCAACAAAAGTGCATATAGTCAAGGCTGTGGTTTTCCCAGTGGCAATGTATGGCTGTGAAAGTTGGACCCTAAGAAAGGCTGAGCGCCAAAGAATGGAGGCCTTTGAACTCTGGTGCTGGAGAAGACTCCCACAAGTCCCCTGGACTGCAAGGCGATCAGACCGGTCAGTCCTGGAGGAGATCAATCCTGACTGCTCTTTAGAAGGCCAGATCCTGAAGCTGAAACTCAAGTACTTTGGCCACCTAATGAGAAGGAAGGTCTCATTGGAGAAGAGCCTGATGCTGGGAAAGATGGAGGGCAAGAGAAGAATGGGATGACAGAGAATGAGGTGGCTGGACGGAGTCACTGAAGCAGGAGGCGTGAGCTTCAATGGACTCCAGAAGATGGTAGAGGACAGGAAGGCCTGGAGGAACGTTGTCCATGGGGTCGCGATGGGTCGGACACAACTTCACAACTAACAACAACAACAAAGTCAAGGACTGCCTCCAGCTGGCTGTTCTCCATCTTGCAGATCCAAGAATGACTTGGCTCGCCACTCGATGGGATTGGCACTCTACCCAGCCAGCCAGCCAGCATTTTGCTCACAATTGCGATTTCTGGAGTCGGGCCTTGGAGGTGTGAGAGAGCAAGCAGGTTGAGGGGGCTCACCTACTCCGTTGCTCTCCCACCTGCACGCTTGGCTGCTTCGCACGATGTGCTTCAGGGAGTTGAGGCAAGCTGTTTACATTCCATGGGAGAAGAACATGAGTGCTCAGCTAAATGTCTCTGGAGATTTCTCAGTCATCCAGGTTGTCCCAGAGGTGCTTTTTTCCCCTTGTTTTTCTCTGAAGATGTTTCTCTTCTCATCCAAGAAACTTCTTCAGCTCCGACGGGATGGTGGAGAGCGGAAGGATTTATATTGCTTGCGGACAGCTGAAGAAGTTTCCTTGGAGGAGAAGCGAAATGTCTTCGGAGAAAAACCAGGAAGTCCAGTTGCCTTCTGAAAAAAGCATCTTTGGGACAATCATGACTTGCATGACTGAGAACCTCCACAGACATTTAGCTCTGCACTTGGGGATGATGAACACTCTTTGAAGGGTGCAGGAACATGAATGGATTTCCAGAAAACATGGCAGACTGCAGGAACCATCTGCGCTTCAGTCTGAGATGCAGACAACACAGACTCAGCCCCAACGGCCTGCGCCCGTCTTCAACGGGGAAGGGACCCAGGGCAGAAAACATCCTGCAGCCAAGAAGGCTCCACACACATTTGCACCACTCAGATGACCCTGAAGACACAGGTAAAAATCTCCAAGTGGCCTCAACGACACTCTAAAAGGATGCAAATGAACAGCTTTTCTACAAGGAGTATAAATCTTTCCAGTCCTCCACCATCCAGTCAGAGCTGAAGAAGAGAAGAGAAGGACGAGGGGGGACATGACAGCAGTCTTCCTATATCTCAGGGGCTGCCCCAAAGAAGAGGGAGTCAAGCTGTTCTCCAAAAGGCCTGAAGGCAGGACAAGAAGCAA
The DNA here is from genome assembly GCF_016545835.1 of Crotalus tigris. Lineage (NCBI taxonomy): Eukaryota > Metazoa > Chordata > Lepidosauria > Squamata > Viperidae > Crotalus > Crotalus tigris. The sequence continues at coordinate 586,520 of NW_024097260.1, read as the reverse complement.
CGGATGGAAACTAATCAAGGAGAGAAGCAACCTAGAACTAAGGAGAAACTTCCTGACAATTAGAACAATTAACCAGTAGAACAACTTCCCTGCAGAAACGGTGATTGCTCCAACACTGGAAGTTTTTAAGAAGAGACTGGACAGCCATTTGTCTGAAATGGTATAGGGTTTCCTGCCTGAGCAGGGGTTGGACTAGATGACCTCCAAGGTCCCTTCCAACTCTGTTATTCTGTTATCTCCCACATGATAGCAGTGTTCCAATATCTCACGGGCTGCCCCAAAGAAGAGGGAGTCAAGCTATTCTCCAAAGCGCCTGAAGGCAGGACAAGAAGCATCGGATGGAAACTAATCAAGGAGAGAAGCAACCTAGAACTAAGGAGAAACTTCCAGACAGTGAGAACAATTAACCAGTGGAACAACCTGCCTCCAGAAACGGTGAATGCTCCAACACTGGAAGTTTTTAAGAAGAGACTGGACAGCCATTTGTCTGAAATGGTATAAGATTTCCTGCCTGAGCAGAGGGGTTGGACTAGATGACCTCCAAGGTCCCTTCCAACTTTATTATTATTATTATTAAGCTTCTTGGATGAGAAGCGAAACATCTTCAAAGAAAAACAAGAAAGTCCAGTTGCCTCCTGAAAAAGCATCTTTGGAATATGAGTGCTCATTACAAAACTACTAAGCCTTCTCATTGCTGATTCTGATGTAGGTGGTCCTCGACTTATTCGCTCAGTGACCATTAAGAGTTACCCCCCCCACACACACACACATTGAAAAATGTGACTTATGGCTGTCTTTCACACTTCTAGCCATTGCAGCATCCCCACGATCGTGTCTGCTGTCGAAAACAACATGTGGACGTCCTCCTGAACTTACAACAACTTGTTTAACTACTGCTCAAGGTTACAATGGCACTGCTTAGCATCCGGTTGATAATTATGACGGTTGCAGAGTCCCAGGGCCCCTTGCGGCCGTCGCCATTAAGAGCCAGTTGCCAACAGTCTGGATTTTGCTCACGTGACCCTGGGGATGGTGCGACGGTCGTTAAATGTGAAAAACAGTCGTAAGTCACTTTTCCCAGTGCTGCTGTTACTTCAAATGGTCACTAAATGGACAGTTGTAAGCCGAGGACTACCCACAGGTAGAGATGGTGGTCTTCTTACGTTGAGTTGCTCTGTTTCGTTGACTCTCCCTCCTGGGTTCAACATGTTTAGTGGGCTTCTTGAAGACCAAATCAAACCTGAGAAGATTTCTCCACCACCGTCCTCGCAAACAGCCACCACAAGCGTCCTTAGATGCCTTTTAGGAGAGAATCCTTTAAAATCTTGGAGCATCTCCATGCTAAATAAATAACATTATTGGCATCAGTTGATAAATAAATACAGAGCGCGCTGCCTGTTCAACATCTTGTAAGAAATATAAATGTCTGCTGGTCTCCAGACTCATCCAGAGCTTTGCGTGGGGCAATCTAGAAACCCGTTGGTGGAAGATTTGGTTATTCCCAGATTTATTCAACTGTGCATTGTGGAATTCTGGAATTCTGGAAGTCCATTAACTATAAATGATGGAATGTATATAGGATCTCCTGCTTGAGCAGGAGGTTGGACTAGATCTCCAAGGTCCCTTCCAACTCTGTTATTCTGTTCTACTCCTTTGATGTCCTTCAAAGAGTTGAAGAACATCGGAACAGCCTTTTTCTAGCTTGTTCTACATTTCCATAAGTATTTAGCCTAGTCTAGCTGGTCATAATTTATAACATTTTGGCAAGGCCACACTTGGAATAATGAATCCTGTTTTGATCACCACGATATAAAAAAAAATGTTGAGACTCTAGAACAGTGGTTCTCGACCTTTTTAATGCCGCGACCCCCAACCGGTCATAAGTCGAGGACTATTCAACCGATCTTAAGTCGAGGACTACTCAACTGGTGCAGCACCGTTTGCAGAATGGGACTTTTGGCGGGCTCAGCAGGGCAGAGACAGCCTGCACAATTCCTATTGGCTTTTGAAAGCACAGCTAAGGAAAAGGGGGAAAAAATGGCGGACTGCGTTGTTTGGTGACCTCCGTGAAATGGTCGTTCGACCCCAAATGGGGTCCCGACCCACAGGTTGAGAACCACTGCTCTAGAAAGAGTGCAGAGAGGAACAACAAAGTTGATCAGGGGACTGGAGGCTAAAACATAGAAGGAACGGTTGCTGGAATTGGGGATGTCTAGTTTAATGAAGAGAAGGACGAGGGGGGGGGACATGATAGCAGTGTTCCAATATCTCAGGGGCTGCCCCAAAGAAGAGGCAGTCAAGCTATTCTCCATAGCACCTGAAGGCAGGACAAGAAGCAACGGATGGAAACTGATCAAGGAGAGAAGCAACCTAGAACTAAGGAGAAACTTCCTGACAATGAGAACAGTTAACCAGTGGAACCACCAGCCTCCAGAAGCGGTGAATGCTCCAACACTGGAAGTTTTTAAGAAGAGACTGGACGGCCATTTGTCCGAAATGGTGTAGGGTTTCCTGCCTGAGCAAGGGGTTGGACTTGATGACCTCCAAGGTCCCTTCCAACTCTTGTTCTTTTGTTATGCTTGCAATGAAGAGAGAGGCTTTAGACGGAGGTACCCCACCTTTCAATCTCTTCATCCCACCTCTCCCAAGCTCCTCCATCTCCAGGAGCTGACTCAAAATTGTCTAATCAAGGGTGTATGCAAATGAACCCAATTCGCATAATTTGTACCAGCTGCAGAATTCAGCTTCAGCTTCACACACCCCCCCCCCCGCTTCCTTGCTTACCGCCACCTCGTCTTTCTTTTCTTCTTGGCTCTCCTTTGAGTTTTTGGCTTGCGAGCTTCTTTTTTTTTTTGAACGTTGGTGGCACAGCTTAATTCAGAACACTGGGTCCTGCCCACTCTTTGAAGTTTGGTTTGGACCTGTGGGCTGCCCATTCTTGGTGCTGTGAGTGGGTGGGTGGGTGGGGGAGAAAGGAGGGTATTTTCTTAAGGGGGGGGGAAAGAGAGAGAGAGAGAGGAGAAGACAAGTCTTGTCCTACCCAAAGCTGAGATTGTAAGTTGCCCCTTGTAGGGGAAAACTTAAGTCAGGAGTCAGAGCTAAGATTTGCACGAGTGATTTTGAACACTGCTGCTTTTTTTTGGGGGGGGGGGGCAGGAAAGATGCAGGTCCTTGCATGGGAGGGGGGAGAAGCATGCATCTCTCAGTTTCCTGCCTTTAGGGGGACTTTGAGTCTCCCCAATAAATGGGGCTCTTGGTGGATTCATTCCTGGGGAGGGGATCCCCCTTCCTGCCCACTCCAGAGCTTTCTACATTTGGGGGGCAGGAAAGATGCAAGTCCTTGCATGGGAGGGGGGAGAAGCATGCATCTCTCAGTTTCCTGCCTTTAGGGGGACTTTGAGTCTCCCCAATAAATGGGGCTTTTGGTGGATTCATTCCTGGGGAGGGGATCCCCCTTCCTGCCCACTCCAGAGCTTTCTACATTTGGGGGGCAGGAAAGATGCAAGTCCTTGCAAGGGGGGGGGGAGAAGCATGCATCTCTCAGTTTCCTGCCTTTAGGGGGACTTTGAGTCTCCCCAATAAATGGGGCTCTTGGTGGATTCATTCCTGGGGAGGGGATCCCCCTTCCTGCCCACTCCAGAGCTTTCTACATTTGGGGGGCAGGAAAGATGCAAGTCCTTGCATGGGAGGGGGGAGAAGCATGCATCTCTCAGTTTCCTGCCTTTAGGGGGACTTTGAGTCTCCCCAATAAATGGGGCTTTTGGTGGATTCATTCCTGGGGAGGGGATCCCCCTTCCTGCCCACTCCAGAGCTTTCTACATTTGGGGGGCAGGAAAGATGCAAGTCCTTGCAAGGGGGGGGGGAGAAGCATGCATCTCTCAGTTTCCTGCCTTTAGGGGGACTTTGAGTCTCCCCAATAAATGGGGCTCTTGGTGGATTCATTCCCCCTTTCTGCCCACTCCAGAACTTTCTACATTAGGGGGGGCAGCAAAGACGCAGCTCCTTACACTTCGGGGGGTGGTGGTGGTGGTGGTGGAGAAGCATGCATCCCTCAATTTCCTGCCGTTGGGTGGGACTTCAAGTCACCCCACTCATTCCTAGGGAGGGGGTTCCCCTTTCTGCCCAACCCCACCCCCCCTGCGTTTCCAGAATCCGGATCTGGCCCGCCCTTCAAGCCAAAATGTTTTGGGACCAAATCCGCCCTCTGGGAAGGAGGTGTGTGTGTGTGTGGGGGGGGGAGAGAAACGAGGGGGGGGCATGGCAGGAGGGGGGGTTCTCTGTTTGCGTGGGAGCGGCTTCCAAGAACAACCCCTTTGATTCAGATCAGAGAGAAGGAAGCGATTAAGAAAGGCTTTGTTTTCTCCCAGTTTCTTTTTCCCCCTGCTGTTGACATTCAGAGGAGAGAGAGAGAGAGAGAGAGAGAGAGAGAGAAGGGGGGAAGCCTGGCCAAGTTGGCCGCACCCTTGTCATCTTGGGCCGATGCCACGCAGCTTGTGGACGCTGTCTAGAGGTCACATTCAGACGGAGCAAACTTCTGGGTCACCTAGGGGCAGGGCGGGAGGGCGGGGAAGCAGAGGGGGCTAGCTCCCCACGGTGCTGTCTACCTCCTCCCTTGCAAGCCAGCCCTCCCTTCCTCCTCCTCCTCCTCCTCCTCCTCTCCCCGGCTCTCCCCGTCGCCAAAGGAGGCTGTACCCGTCTGCACGTTTTGGTCACAACCTGGACCATCTCCCAAAAGCTGCCTCTCTGGACTGCTTCCTCCCCCTCCTCCTTCTCCTCCCTTCCTGCCTCTCCTGGCACCCGGGAGCCGCGCTCGCTTGGGAAAGGCAGGCGAAGGAAGGCTGGCAAGGGAGTTTGCGGAGGCTGGGAGGGAAGGGAAGTGGATCCTCCTCCTCCTCCTCCTCCACCACCACCACCACCACCACCGCCAAGACACCACGGCTGGGAAGCAGCAGCGCCCGGGGACCGAGCAGGTGGGAGTCTGCAGGGAAGAAGAGGAAGCGGAGCAAGTTAGAGGATTGGTACTGTCAGGGCCGGGAGGAGGAGGAAGAGGAGGAGGAGGAAGCCTTCCGGGATCGGCTGACCTCTCCCCCAGTTTGGACTTGGCACCGGCTGCAGGAAACCCTCCCCGGAGCTGCGGCGGCAGCTGGGTGCACATGCCTCTTCTCCGGGACTGCCCGGAGAGAGTCCCGCGCGCGGCAAGCAAGCAGGAACGTGAGAGCCGAGCCAGCAAGGAGAAGGAGGTGGAGGAGAGCATGTGAACCACCACCCTTGGCTCTTCCTCTTCTCCTGCTCATCTTTTTTTCCTTCTTGGATTTTTAATCTTGGGGGGCTGGGGGGGTTGCTTTGTTGGGTCTCCTCTCTCCTTCCCCAAACTCCAGCGAATTCACTTGCCGTCTCCTTGTCTCCGCGTATGGTTTCGGTCAAGCAACCAGCAGATGAATGTGGACCAGGATGTAAGTGGGGGCTTGTGTTGGGGGGGGGTGGAGGATAAAGTGGAAAATCTGAGCTGTTTTGAGTGTGGAAGATGTGGAAGAGAGGGAGGGAGGGAGTGTCCCGCTGGCCTGGTTCCTGGTGGAAAGGTCCCAAGGGGTGATCTCCAAACACCGTGCCCTCTGCGCGCCGGACCTCCCAAAGCCCAGATGTGACTGGGATGGGGAACTGTTCTCCAGTTTTTCTTCCTAAAAGTTTGAAATTTAGCAGGAGCTTTTGGAGCATCGGGGAAGGGGAGGCAGGCAGGCAGGCAGGCAGGCGTGGAGTTTGTAGGGAGTGTAACTTAACTGTGTGTGTGGGGGGGGGACTTTTCCCAGCGGTGGGACACACTGGGTGTTTCCTGGCAGGAGCCAAAGGTTGCTGCTGACATGTCTTTCCCCAGGCATCTCTCTCTCTCTCTCTCTCTCTCTCTCTCTGTGTGTGTGTGTTTGTGTGTCTTTCTCTGTGTGTATTTATGTAATTATAGTTTTGGAAAGCAGGTGCTGGTGTATTTTTTTTTATCGGAGGTGCTGGAAAGATAAGGGCAGCTGTGTGTGTGTGTGCAGAGTGTCTGGCTGCTGGCAGGGAAAATGGGCGGGCGGGCATGTGGGCGACGCATTACCCACGGGTACGACTGCACAGGGTTGGGCAGGTGTGATGCCAGCCTGGGCTGCAGGCTCTATAAGGCTCCAGAGGGCCCCCCCTTACCCCCCTGCATCTTTTTGATGAGCACAATGATGCATTTTTCGCTTGCACTCTGCCCGTGATTTTATTTATCTTTCAAGAGAGTTTATAAAAACTTTGCAGGGGTTTTCAGAGTCGCCCCACTTTTTTCTCCTCTGAGGATTTCTAACAACCCTAGAAGGTAAACCTGTAGGTAAGGCTTAACTTTAGCCAAACACCCCAGCGGTGAAAAAAAACACACACACACACAAATTAGGACCAGACACAATTTTGGATCTGACCGTAGAACAGACGGCCCAGGGCCGGCCACTTGCTTTCTTACCATCCAGTTTCGTCCCAGACCGACAGCTTTACAACAGCCCTGTGAAGCAGGCCACTTTACTCAAGTGAGGAAGCCAAAGGGGGGAAAGAGAAGTGACTTCCCCCAAAGTTTAGGGTTTTGGGGAGTAATCAAAAGGCCTCCTGGAAATCCATTCCAGGTTGCCAACTTCCCAGATTTTTTTGTTTGTTTTTTTGAAAACGAAGGCTACAAGGAGTTGTTTGCGAGGAGTATTTGCAAACTCTCAGAAGTTTCACAGCGATGTTGAGGTTGGGGCAAACCCAGCGGGCTGGAGCAAAGGGAAAAAAAAAACCCAAGAAGTTTCAAGTCCTCAACAGGTGCCAAGACAAACATTGTCGCAAAGAATTACCTTCCCTATCCCCAGAGTCGAATGACGAGCGGATGAAGCAATTCGCTTTTCATCCCATCCTAAAAAACGCAGGGAAAGTTCTCAGGCTCTGTTCCTGCTTCTATTTTTGTGCTCGTCTTTTATTTTATTATTTTTCATCTGGAGAAGATTAACCGTTGTTTTATCTCTCTCTCTTCTCTCTCTCTCTCTCTGTGTGTGATTCTTTCTCCTTCTCTGTCTGTCTGTCTCTTTCTCTCTCTCCTCTCTGTCTTTCTCTCTCTTTGTCTTTCTCTCTGTCTCTCTCTCCTTGTCATTCTCTCTCTGTCTTTCTCTCTCTCTCTCTCTCCTCTGTCTCTCTCTCTCTCTGTCTGTCTTTCTCTCTCTGTGTGTGTCTTTCTCCTCTCTCTGTCTATCTGTCTCTCTCTCTCTCTCTCTCTCTGTCTTTCTCTCTCTGTCTCTCTCTCTCTCTCCTCTGTCTTTCTCTCTCTGTGTGTGTCTTTCTCTCTCCTCCTCTATCTGTCTGTCTCTCTCTCCTCTCTCTCTCTCTCTCTCTCTCTCTCTCTCTCCTTGTCTTTATCTCTCTCTATCTTCCTCTCTCCCTCTCTGTCTGTCTGTCTCTCTCTCCTCTGTCTTTCTCTCTCTCTCTCCTCTGTCTCTCTCTGTGTGTGTGTCTTTCTCTCTCCTCCTCTATCTGTCTGTCTGTCTCTCTCTCCTCTCTGTCTTTCTCTCTCTCTCTCTCTCTTTCTCTCAGGATTTCTCCTTCGGCAGAGTTAGCATGCTTTCGTTAAAAAGGCATTTTACCCACATATACACAACCCCGAGCAAGTTGGTTTGGCTCAGTTTTGAGATTTTACAAGGGGGAAACCGATCAACGAAGTCTGCTGAGAGAAAGTACAAATTTTTGCTACTTTCCTTGTTGGCTAGCGTATTTTATATATAATCATGTCATATTCTGGAACTTATCCTGATGGAGGTGCTTTTAATGTCCCTGTTCATGACCTGAATGGCTTTGACAATCTTGGGGTGTTTTTTTTTTTTTTTTTTTTTTTTTTTTTTGCTAAATCTCAGTGGAGATTTGCTCTGAGCGTCTTCCCAGCATCAGACAAAATAACGGATCCATCCTTTGTTATTAAGCCCATGGAAATCAGCGTGGCTCTTTGAAAGAAGGCTAGACCTGAGATCAACCTATTCTGTAGATCTGGGTGAAGATAGCTACAAGAGCCAAAAAGCAGAGCGTCAGTCAAATCAATAAATACTTAACAACAGTTCCTTTAGGGGCCGAAGTTACAACAGCGCTGAAAAAAGTCACTTAGGATCATTTTTCATAGTTACAACCGTTGTAAGCGTCCCCGTGGCCACGTGATCAAAATTCAAACCAGTTTGGCAACTGGTTCATATTTATGACGGTTCGCAGCCTCCCGGGCTCATGCAATCCCTTTTGGCGACCTTCTGACACGCAAGTCGTAAAATGGGGCAAATTTGTGGCTCAGGCAGCGAAAATGTTGAGCTCAAGTGTAGTCATAAGTTGAGGAGTCCGCCTGTTGTGTCTGTATTTTTAACCTGTCTGCCTTGTCCTGTCCGCCCTGCCCAGGTCTCCTTGAACATGGACGCAACTGGTCAGCCATTGCCCGCATGGTGGGGTCCAAGAGCGTCTCACAGTGCAAAAACTTCTATTTCAACTACAAGAAAAGGCAGAACTTGGACGAGATTCTGCAGCAGCACAAACTGAAAATGGTAAGCATCGCACACATTGCCGTCACACTGGCCCAGCCTTGTGATTTGAATTTGTTCTTGGGGGGGCTGCGGGCGTTTTACTTTCCGGCCTGGCTTGTGGGAGTGGGTGGGTAAGGGCTAAGATGGCGTGTATACCTCTAACGCCCTCGTGGCCAAATGTTTTGAGTCCAGAGAAAAACATTTGCCAAGTGGGCAGTTGCAGATTATGGAAGATGTACACCAGGGGTCTTCAAACTTGGCCCTTTTATGACTTGTGGACCTCAACTCCCAGAATTCCTCAGCCAGGCAAGCTGGTTGAGGGATTCTGGGAGTTGAGGTCCACAAGTCATAAAGGATGGAGACCCCTGGACAAGAGTGAAACGGTGTGATTTCAGCCTGGTTGAACAACCACCCAGCTAGCTTGTTGGCAATCAAGCCATGCTAAGCTGAACTAAGGTGATGCTATGGATAGGAAATTTACAAAAGGTCTAAAGCAGGGGTCTTTCCAACTTGGCCTTTTTATGACTTGTGGACTTCAACTCCCAGAATTCCTCAGCCAGGCACGCTGGCTGAGGAATTCTGGGAGTGGAAGTCCACAAGTCATGAAGGGGCCATAGTTCCCCCCATGCTGGCTGAGGAATTCTGGGAGTTGAAGTCCACAAGTCATGAAGGGGCCAAGTTTGAAGACCGTATGATGTACACATTCATACAGGTGGTCTTGGATTTAGTGGCTGTTTGAAGTTATGACAGCACTGAAAAAAAAGTAATTTGTGACCAGTCTCCTCACTTATGACCAGTCCTTCCACTTAAGACCGGTCCTTGCACTTATGACTGTCACAGCGTCCCCATGGTCAAGTGATCACAGTTCAGACACTTCACAACCACGTATTTAGGATGGTCACAATGTCCCGGGGTCCCGTAATCACCATTTGTGGCCTTCCCAGCTGGCTTCTAACAGATAAATGGGGAAAGCTGGATTTGCTTAATGACGGTGTGATTCACTTAAGGACTGCTTAGCCATGACAAAAGGTCATAAAATTGAGCCTGGCTCACTCCCAACTGCCTTGCTTCGCAAGAGAAATTCTTGGGGTGCATGCAGCAGGTGAATTTCTGGGATATTTCTCATTTACTTGTGGAGTTGTGTGTAGTAAAAGCGCCGGTGATAATTGGTTGTCGTTTTGAAAGCTTTCCTTCTTAGCTCCAGATGGAAAAGTGAGCTTGTGATGATGGATGTGGCTATTTTTAAGCACCCTCGGCCATTTTGATAGGGGTATTTCCAAGCACCCAGCTCCTCAGATGCCCGTTGGCTGAGTCCACTCGGTCACTTTTCTGCTGCCAAATCTTTCCCCTTTTCATCATTAGGATCCCAAAGATTTATTTCCCGCCTTCCAGGGAAGGGCTGCAGCCCAGCACGTTCCACAAAAGCATAATGCAGTGGTTCTCAACCTGTGGGTTGGGACCCCATTTGGGGTCGAACGACCATTTCACAGGGGTCGCCAAACAACGCGGTCCGCCATTTTTTTTCCCTTTTCCTTAGCTGTGCTACTCCCTTTTATTCTATTGGCTTTTGAAAGCCAATAGAATAGACTCTCTTGAATAGAGTCTAATTCTATTGGCTTTCAAAAGCCAATAGGAATTGTCCAGGCTGTCTCTGCCCTGCTGAGCCCGCCAAAAGTCCCCTTCTGCAAACGGGGCTGCACCAGTTGAGTAGTCCTCGACTTACGACCGGTTGAGTAGTCCTCGACTTACGACTGGTTGGGGGGTCACGGCATTAAAAAGGTTGAGAACCACTGGCATAAAGGAAGCCGTGTAAATCAAATCTTTAAAATGGCCACTGGTAAGAAAAGATGAATTAAAATGGCGTTTGGTCCCAAGGCAATAGAGGCTGTTGAAGGTCTTGGATGTTTTAGGATGAAGGTTCTCTTAGATATTACGGCAGAAGGGAAAAAAACCAAACAAACATGGAAGATTTGAAAAAGCTCAAGAAAAGTAAAACACCTGGAAAGGAACAAAGGCGCTGGGGAAAATACAGGTAGTCCTCGGACTTGCGACTAAAATTGGGAGCAAGAACGTCCGTCCCGAAGCAAGGCGGTTGTTAAATGAATGCCGTCTGGTTCTGCAATCTTTTTGTGTCATTGTTAAGCAAACCAGGCTTCCCTTTTTTATTTTGCTGGTCGGAATCCAGCTGGGAAGCTTGCAAGTGGGGGGTCACGTGAACCCCCGGGACGCTGCAACCGTCATACATACAGGCCGGTTGCCAAGGGCCTGAGTTTGGATTCCTTGATCGTGGAGACGTGCAACGGTCATAACTGCAAGGACTAGTCCTAAGCAGCGGTGGGATTCAAATAGGTGAAGGACCCCGGTTCTCTGTGTGGATGCCGCTTCTGGAAGTCCGTTCTGGGCCCGGGCAACCAAAAATTAGCTTCCGGTTCTGCCGAAGTGGTGCAAACTGGTTGAATCCCACCACTGGTCATAAGCCACCTTTTTTCAGTGCCCTTGTAACACTAAAGTGTTGCATTTTGGAAAAAGCCAGGGGTCAAGCTGGAATAGATGGGCAGAAGGTGGCTTAAGCCACCCACCATGCGAGGATGTTAAGCCATACGATGGCTTGGTTCAGCTGAGTTTGATATATAAAATAATAATAATAAAAAAACCCATACTCCTCTCATTTTTCTACTCTTTTTTTGGGGTGCTTTTTCTTCTCTCCCACTTTTTTCCCCCCTTTCCAACCTGTGCTGCTGGTATCCGGAAGCATCTTTGCAGAAAGAAAAAGGGAAAAAGAAAAAGCAACCTAAACCCAAACAAACAAATTACACCAATAAAACGAGCTCGGGCCGTGGAGTTGAGTAGTATGGTTTAAGTACAGTGAGTGTGTGTTACTGCCAGAGGTATCCCTGTGTTTTCGCACCTATCTGTTGTCTAAAAAGTTACACAACAGAGAGGATCAGCAGCAACCACAGCTGTTGTGCTTCTCCCCTGGGCCTGATCTTATCGAGAGCATCAGACAGGGCAAGGCAGAGTGGGAGTAAGTGAGAGAGATAATAATATTTGTTTTAAAAAAAAAAACCAAAAACTTAGCAATAAGCCTGGAATTTGCAGAGAAAGAAGGAGGAAAAATGAGCAACCATGGGAAGCCAGGTTTCACTCTACAGGCAGTCCTCGACTTACGGCCACAATTGAGCCCAACATTTCTGTGGCTAAGTGAGACATTTGTTCAGTGGGTTTTGCCCCGTTTTACGACCGTCCTGGCCATGCCCTCTGCTCATGCCCCGCAGCATCAACTGTGCGTGATGGGGTGTGAGGGCAGAGTCTTGTCTACATGCCTGGCTGCCATGTCCTTGGCTGTGCTGCTCCGCGTGGGCCATGCTCGGGGGCGACTCTCCTCCAGGGGGGCTGCTGGTGAGGAGGAGGTCGCGGGGGGAGGCAAGGCTGGGGCAAGGGCACGTGTGGCCACAGAGAGGGCTCCGAGTGCCATAGGTTCACCACCACTGGCTCATGGAATGTGAGATGTAATGATGGGGATGACTCAGCAGGGTCTGTGTCCCTTTAAGAGCCAGCTGGGTCTGTATCTATTTAAGAGCTTTGTATAAAAGGGAAGGCTCCGCAGATCCTGCTGTATTAGCACCTGTATGTATTTTGTTTCTGGTGTATGATATTGTAGATAGCATAAGATAAACCATCATTTAATGCAAACCACTGTTTGCCGTGTTTAATCCTGGGTTATCTCACGCAATAAGACTGCACGCTCTGACACACAGTTGAGCCCAAAGGTTCTCTCGCTAAATGAGACATTTGTTAAATGAGTTTTGCTCCATTATACAATCTTTCTTGCTAACAGTTGTTAAGTGAATCACTGCACCTGTTAATTTAGGGTCACGGTTAAGTGGGTTTGGCTCCCCCCATTGACCTTTGCTTGTCAGAAGATCGCAAAAGGGGATCACGTGAACCCGGGACGCTGCAACTGTCAAAAGTACATGCCAGTTGCCGAGCATCTGAGCTTTGATCCTGTGACCAAGGGATGCTGCAGTGGTGGTGTGAAAAACGATTGTACGTCACTTTTTTTCAGTAACTCTGAATGGTCACTAAATGAATGGTTGTTAAGTCGAGGACTATCTGTGTTAAGAGGCCATGGTTTTCCCAGTTGCAATGTATGGCTGTGAAAGTTGGGCCATAAGAGAGGCTGAGCACCAAAGAATGGAGGCCTTTGAACTCTGGTGCTGGAGAAGACTCCTACGAGTCCCCTGGACTGCAAGGCGATCAAACCGGTCAGTCTTAGAGGAGATCAACCCCGACTGCTCTTTAGAAGGCCAGATCCTGAAGTTGAAACTCAAGGACTTTGGCCACCTAATGAGAAGGAAGGACTCACTGGAGAAGAGCCTGATGCTGGGAAAGATGGAGGACAAGAGAAGAATGGGACGACAGAGAATGAGGTGGCTGGATGGAGTCGCTGAAGCAGGAGGCGTGAGCTTAAAGGGACTCCAGAAGATGGTAGAGGACAGGAAGGCCTGGAGGAACGTTGTCCATGGGGTCACGATGGGTCGGACACGACTTTGCAACTAACAACAACACCTATACACAAGAATCTGAGTTATTAGCAGTCAAGGTGAATTAGTACCAGATAAGAGTCAACCAACTGGACTTGAGGCGCCAAACTCATGGTGCATTTGACCATGTCACATGACCCAGAGGTCCCCAAACTTTTGGACACCAGGGACCGGTGCCAAGGAGAACGGTTTTTCCGTGGACCGGAAGAGGTGTGGTTTTGAATACTGCCTGCATCCCGAGGATGAAGCTTTGCTTGTTTGTGTGCGGCCCGTTTGCTGGCATGCTGCGGACCGATGCCGGTCCACAAACCGGCGGTTGGGGACCCCTAATGTAACCGATTTGTTTTACGACCATCATGATTTATATCCGTAATGGGCAGGCTTGATTAGAGTCCTACGTTGAGGACTACCTGCAGATCTTCTCTCTGCCCTCTGCATCGTCTTGATTGACGTCCTTCCTCTGACTTGATCATTTTCTTTAGACCGGGCGGTTTTTTGCGGAGTTTCTCTGTTTCTCTTTTCTCTTTTGGCAAAAGAACAATGAGTGTTCAGCTGGTTTGCGTTGCCATTCTTCTTTCCTTTTTTTCTTAAAAAGAAAAAAAAACTACGCTATTGTTTGCTGGCAACAACAGATGTCATAAATCTGAATAGAGGGGGGAGAACAAAAAGCTTGCGGTTAATCTAACCTCCCGTTTTTTCCTAAACATTTGCTACTTTGTGCGCACACAGCAGGCGGGAGGGCTGGGCCAGGGATCCGTGGAACGGAAGAATTAAACATCATTTTGATGAGGGGCTCTCGAAACTGATCGGAAAGGTTGCTTGGGAAGTTAAAAAGCTGAGCAGTGCGCTGAGACTGGAAGGAAAACAACACCCTTTTAGCTTTAATTTGGATTTGCGGTGCTCAGATGGGTCTTGCCAAGCAAACCAGATTTAGTGGATCGTGGCTAAGTGCTACCGACCCTTTCACTACATTTCAGCTGTCCTTTAGTTAGGTTTCCAGGTAGTCCTCGACTTAACAACCATTCATTTAGTGACTGAAGTTACAACGGGTACTGGGAAAAAAAGGACTTACGACCGTTTTTCACAGTTACGACCTTTGCAGCATCCCCATGATCAGAATTCAGACCTGTGGCAACTGACTCATATTTATGACGGTTGCAATATCCCGGGGTCAGGTGACCCCCTTTTGCGAACTTCTGGAGGTTTTTAAGAAGAGACTAGCCCAGGGGTAGGCAACCTTGGCTCTTTTATGACTCGTGGGCTTCAACACCCAGAATTCCTACTATGGCTCAGCTTGGAAACCTCTCCTTTCCCCTCAGCATGGCTGGCTCAGGAATTCTGGGAGTTGAAGTCCACGAGTCATCAAAGGGCCAAGGTTGCCTACCCTTGGGCTAGACAGTCATTTGTCTGAAATGATATATATAGGTTCTCCTGCTTGAGCGGGGGGCTGGACTAGAAGACCTCTAAGGTCCCTTCCAGCTCTACTCTGATTAACTGATCTCAGATCTAATCAAGGAGAGAAGCAACTTAGAACTAAGGAGAAACTTCCTAACAGCGAGAACAATTAACCAGTGGAACAGCCTGCCTCCAGAAGTTATAGGTGCTTCATTTTAAGAAGAGACTGGACAGCCACTTGTCTGAAGTGGTATAGGGCCGTGGTGGCAAACCTATGGCACGTGTGCCACAGGTGGCACGCAGAACCCTCTCTTTGGGCACGTGTGCCATCACCCCAGTCCTAGGCCTTCAGCTGGGTTTTATAAAACCTTTTCGCTTTAGGACTCTGCCGCCGTGTGCAAAAAAAAAAAAAAAGGTTCAATCAATCAATTTCAACTTGCAGGGGAAAAAAAGATCTCGCAAAGTTGGAATTGATTGAACTTTTTAGTCCCACCCAGTCTGCTGTTACCACCGCAGCCATGCCCACCCAATGGGCCACGCCCACCCAATGGGCCATGCCCACCCAATGGGCCACACCCACCAGGCACCCAACGATATATAAGTGGGTTTTGGGTTGCAATTTGGGCACTTGGTCTCTAAAAGGTTCGCCATCACTGATATAGGGTCTCCTGCCTGAGCAGGGGGTTGGACTAGAAGACCTCCAAGGTCCCTTCCAGCTCTGTTATTCTATTCCATTCTAAGCACGGGCCCTGCTGTGGTCTTCCAGATGTTGCAAATATTTCCTTGGCGTCCCCCGGCCCGTGCCGTCTTCTGGAGATGGGTGGTTAACCTGGCAAAATATTCCCTACCCTGCCTTCTACGTGGCTGTTCCCGTATTTTAATCTCCGGTTTATTTTTCTTTAATCCCTCTTTTGCCTTGTCCCCCCTCTCCCATGCTCTGAACGGAAAGCTCTTGGGGAGAACATCTACCAGCGGGAAAGCCGTACGCCATCCAAAGCTGGTTCCCCCGTTGTCCAGCGCAGGTTCCTTTTCTTGCTCCCGTCGGTTCGCATGAGTCACCCGGGATGCCAGGAAGAAGCAGCAGCGCCAGGACCGCTTTGCCATAGTAACGGGAGCGTTGCCGCGTTTGTGTTCACATCATCAAGCACCCCAGCGACGGGCGGGCTGTGTTTCTTCTCCTGATAATGAGCACTTATCCAAATGGTGTCTCTGGCAGGAGTTCAAACTCAGCCAAGGCTCTCCTCTGTAACTGATGAAATCTGTTCGGCAGTGTTTTTTATTTTTTCCATTTTTTATTCCAAGAGAAAAACATAAGTAGAAACCCAGGTTAGGAAAGTGAAAAGAAGACAAAAGTTTAAAATAGTCACCTGGCCAGTTTTTATTTTGTGTGTCTGTTTGCCCAGGACAAGAAGCACAGCATTTCCTGGTGTTTAGCCCGGTGCTTTTAACCACTAGGCCAAACTTGTGTCTCCCTGCATCTTTCCAGGATGAAATCAGAACTATAGTGAGCAGATGTGCCAAACGCTGAACTCTAGGTCTTTGTAAAGCCGGCATAAATATGTCAAAGCATCCTCCGTATAAAAACGTTCATGGATGTTATTAATACAGTGGATCAAAATCGTAACAGCGGGTGTGCATTTATTTGTGTGTATGTGTGTGTGCATCTGCGTGCGTGGTTGTGCACCTCTTTTCCTTCCTTCTGCACTGCAGTGGAGATGCTGCAAAAAAGGTTGTGATATTGTGGAGGCCAACCCAACGTAGCTAAAATGCTTCCAAAAATGGTCAATTCTTGCAACCTTATCTTCATTCTGTAGGCTTGTATTTTTTTTTATTTTTTATTTTGCACTTGTGTACAAAAGTTTATGCAATCTGAAATCCCGGGAAGCAATGCACACTCATTTCAGCCCCTGCTATTTTTTTTTTTTTAAAATAGCCATTTCAACCTCCTGGTATTGTGTGTGTGTGTGTGTATGTGTGTGTTTAGTCGTTGCCGATGCAGCGATTGACGATAAGATGGTGTTCCAGCAAGATTCATAACTCTCCTTTTCCGCTTGGCTTTGCTCAGGAGAAAGAAAGGAACGCTCGGAGAAAGAAGAAAAAGGGTCCTGTGGTCCAAAACGAGGAAAGGGCTTTCCCCCCGGTGACGGAGGACGAGGAGATGGGCCAGGATGGGTCGGGCACCAGCGGCAACGAGGAGGAGATGGCCGAGGAGGTCGAGCCAGAAGGTGAGATGGTTCTCCAGGATGCAACGGCATCTCTTGGTCCGGTTTTGCTTCGGCCAGGGGTCTCCAAACTTGGCAAATTTAATGTCTATGGAGATTCTCGGTCATCCCAAGTCATCCCCAAGGCGCTTTTCCGAAAGGAAACTGGACTTTGGTTTTCCTTGAACAATTTTCATTTCTCATCCAAGAAGCTTCTTCGGTTCTGGATGACGTCAGATGGAGCTGTCACCTGTCCAAAATGTTGCAAGCGAGCCCGGTTGTTGATGACCCTCCCCAAAAAAGGGAACTCAACCAAAATAGAGCGGGAAGGGACCTTTTAGGTCTTCTAGTCCAGCCCCCTGCTCAAGCAGGAGACCCTACGCCATTTCAGACAGGTGGCCGTCCAGTCTTTTCTTAAAAACCTCCAGTGATGAATCCCAAAGATGCTTTTTCACGAGGCAACTGAGCTTTCTCGTGTTTCTTTGAAGATGCTTCGCTTCTCATCCCATCTGACTGGATGGTGGGGAATGGAAGGACCATCGTAGTCAGAGCTGAAGAAGCTTCTTGGATGAGAAGCGAAACGTCTTCAGAGAAAAACTAGAAAGTCCAGTTGCTCATGAAAAAGCATCTTTGGGACAACCATGACCTGGATGACTGAGAATCTCCATAGACCTCCCACTATTTCTGAGGGGATTGTCCAGTCAGAGCTGACGAAGCTTCTCGGGCGAGAAGCGAAACGTCTTCAGAAACAAAGGGAAGTCCAGTTGGCTTTTGAAAAAGCACCTTTGGCAAACTTTTAAGACGGGTGGACGTCAACTCTCAGAATCCCTCAGCCCATCATGGCCGGCCTGGGGAATTCTGGGAGTTGAAGTCCACCCATCTTAAAAGTCACCAAGATTGAGAAACAAAGATGCTTTTTCACGAGGCATCTGGACTTTCTTGTTTTTCTTGGAAGACATTTCGCTTCTCCTCCAAGAAGCTTTTTCAGCTCTGTGGGAAGATGAGATGAGAAACGTCTTCTAAATAAAATAAGAAGGTCCAATTGCCTCGTGAAAAAGCACCTCTGGAACCACCATGAGCTGGGTGACTGCGAATCTCCATAGACCAGTGTTTCTCAACCTTGACCATTTTAAGGCGTGTGGACCAACTCCCAGAATTCCACAGCCAGCAATGCTGGCTGTGGAATTCTGGGAGTTGAAGTCCACACGCCTTAAAATGGTCAAGGTTGAGAAACACTGCCATAGACACTGATGCACTCCTTAATATTTCTGTTTTCTCAGCTAGTTTGCCCCTAAGGCAGGGGTCTTCAAACTTGGCCCTTTTATGACTTGTGGACTTCAACTCTCAGAATTCCTGAGCCCGCGATGCTGGCTCAGGAATTCTGGGAGTTGAAGTCCACAAGTCATAAAAGGGCCAGGTTTGAAGACCCCTGCCCTAAGGCTGGCCTTCATCCTTAGATGTGCACCCAAGTCATATTCTCTCTCCACCGACTTTCTGGTGAATAGTTTGTGGTGAATAGTTTGTGGTGACCTTGGTTAAAAAGCAACTGTCGTAAGAGGCTGATAAACACTATCAGATTTTTTGGAGAAGCAGCTAGAGATTAAAAAGTTCCTGATTATTTCTTAACAGGACTTCTGTTTTTCATCTTTAGCAGCCACTGGTCTGTGTCAATGTGGGATAAAATCTTGGTTCTAGGCAAGATGATTGTTTGGCTGATGGGCCTCAGAGATGGGGTCACACCAGAGGTCCCCAACCTTTTGGGAACCAGGGACCGGTTCTGTGGAGAGAGATTTTTCCACGGACCAGAGGGTGCGTGGTTTTGTGTACTGTTTTGTGTGGATAGGACTTCACTTGTTTGTGCGGACCGGTTGCTGGCATGCCGTGGCATGGTAACGGTCCACGGACTGAGGATTGGGTTACAGCAGGGGTAGGCCATCTTGGCTCTTTTATGACTGGTGGACTTCAACTCCCAGAATTCCTGAGCCAGCCATGCTGAGGGGAAAGGGAGAGGTTTCCAAGCTGAGCCAGGCTGACTCAGGAATTCTGGGAGTTGAAGTCCACGAGTCATGAGGGGGCCATAGTTCCCCTGTGCTGCTTCAGGAATTCTGGGAGTTGAAGTCCACGAGTCATAAAAGGCCAAGTTTGCATACCCCTGGGTTACAGGAACATAAAATGGAAATGGACAATTATCCCTCTTTTTCCTTGGAACTGATCCAGCCTCTTGCAGAAGATGCTAGTTATTTATAGGTCGTTCTCGGCTTAAAACGGTTCGCTTAGTGACAGTTTGAAGTTACAACAGTACTGGGAAAAATGGACTTAACAACTGTTTTTCACAGTTATGACCAGTGCCCGCATCCCCCGTGATCAAAATTTGGAGCCTTGGCAAGTGGCTCGTATTTATGACGGTCACAGTGTCCAGGGGTCACGTGATCCCCCTTTTGTGACCTTCTGACAAGCTTAAGTCCATGGGGAAGGTCAGATTCGTTGAACAACTGACATTGCTAACTTAACAACTGCAGGGATCCACTCAGCAGCGGTGGCAGGAAAGGTCGTAAAACGGAGCAAAATGGACTTTACTGTCTGGCTTAGTTACAGAAATTCTGGGGCTCAGTTGCCATAAATTGAGGACTGCCTGTATTGCAATCTCCCCATTTAACTTTGGGGGTGGGGAGTGAAGGAATAATTTAACAGCTCCCCCCCTTACACACACACACACACACACACACACTCCCAGCGTTGACCTAGAAACCGTTGATAATCTTTTCCAGGCAGTGCTTAAAAGAGAACGCATTACCAAGCAGTTTTCAGGTAAATAGTCTGTGTCATAGACGCAGGCATGAATCAGAGGCGTTGGGGGGGTGAGAGCTCTAGAGGGGGATGCAACAGCTGGTTCGGAGGACACTCTGTACACACACGTGTGATGTGCTTTGCAAGTTCAAAGCATGAGTTGCTTTGAAGGGAATCATTGGGGGACAGGCACTGGGTGAATTGAAGGGGGGGTCTCAGTGGCTGACGGGTCACGAGAGCAGGAGAGTCGCCCAGCCCCCTGGCTCATCTTTTGGGATCTAAAAGTGTGTGGGTCTTCCAAAGACCCACACTTTGCAAACAGGCATGGCTTTGCATTGAGCCTCGTTCAGTTCCTGGCAATGGATGCCAAACAACAAAGGCTTTTCCCAGGGACCCACTCAGCCCCTCCCAGACTGTCCGCAGATTGCAAATTGCAACAACAACAACAATAATAGTAATAATAATAAAAAAATAATAACAAAAAAGTCTGGATAGTGGACGTGGCAGTGCCTGGAGACAGCAGAATAGACGAGAAAGAACTGGAGAAGATAACAAAATAGAAATACAAATAGAAATAGAAAGACCTACAAATAGAAATAGAAAGACTGTGGCAAAAGCAAGCAAGGGTAGTACCAATAGTAATAGGCTCCTTGGGTGCAATCCCAAAACAACTGGAGCCCCACTTGAACACCATTGGCATTGACAAATTCGCTATTAGTCAATTGCAAAAGGCGGCCTTATTAGGAACTGCTTCCATCCTGCGACGATATCTGTAATACCATCAAACATCCACATCTGCCTATCCCAGGTCCTGGGTAAGGACTCGATAGGTAGACAAAATGCCAAATCCAGTCTCAACATCTGGCTGACTGTGCGATGATCCATAATAACAACAGCAACAACAACAATAATAATAATATAATAATAATAATATAATATTGGAGCAAAGCCAAGATTCTGTTTGCTTTCCCAACTAAAATGAGGAGAGCAGCGTGTTTTTTTCTCACTCGTTCTCTAGGAGAACATTAGCCAAAGCTCTCCACGATTCCTTCTTAGTTTGTTTTGCAAAAGGGAAGAGGGGAAACTGCCTTTTGGAGACTTGGCAAGGAAAAAGACATCAGCGATGCTTGGAATTTGGTTGGAAATGGACACAGAGAGAGAGAGAGAGCTTCCAGACTGGGTGGACACCCTTCCCTGTTGAATTGATCCAACCAGTGTTTCTCAAATTCCCCAGTCAACATGGATGATTTCAACTCCCAGAATTCTCCAGCCAGCATGGGTGGCTTCAACTCCCTTCAACGTGGGTGGAGTTCACCTCCCAGAATTCCCCAGTCATCCCTTCCACACGGGTAGATTTCCTTCAATAGAAGTGGACTTCAACTCCCAGAATTCCCCAGCCAATATGGCTGGCTTCAACTTCCCTTCAACATGGGTAGACTTCACCTCCCAGAATTCCACAGTCATCATGAATGACTTCACCTCCCAGAATTCCCCAGCCAGCATGGGTGGACTTCAGTGCCCTTCAACTTGGGTGGACTCCGCCTCCCAGAATTCCCCAATCATCCCTTCCAGTTGCATCAACATGGGTGGACTTCAATTCCCTTCAATATAGGTGGACTTCAGCTCCCAGAATTCCACAGTCGGAATGAGCGAACTTCAGTTCCCTTCAATGTGAATGGATTTCAAGTCCCAGAATTGGTTGGGGGATTCTGGGACTTGAAGTTCTCCTATCTTCCAGTAGCCATGTTTGACAAACACACTGGTCCAATGTAAGCCTCCCAGTCCTTCTGTCTTTTCCAAAATCCAATTTTCAGGAGAATTCTTCCCTAACCTTTATAGAGATTTCTCTCTCTCTCTCCTCCACTGGCTTATTGTCAACCACCTTCCAAGAAACCTGCCCATGCCTCGTTCTTCTGGGCCATCCTTCAGCACCTGAACCTTTCCCAACAAATTTCAGGAAACAATTTCATTTCCTCCTCTCCCCACCCCCTTACTACCACTCCCAACCCCAGGGCTCGTGGCTTCCTCCTCTGTTGTGCCTCCGGTTGTATCGACGGTGGTGGCAAACCTCCATTTTGAAGCCTGCACACACATTCTCTGCATCCTTGTGGTGCCTTCCTTGGAGGCGATCCCAGAGCTGGGGTGGAGCATGGAACTCCGCTCCCTGAGCTGCGCCAGCATTTGAAAACCTTTTGGACGGAGCCAAAAAAGGCTGTAGAAAGATAGACGATCTAAACTTTCCTTCCGCGGGGCCAGGAATTCCAGGTTGCGCCAACTCCAAGCCGAGACACATTCCGCGCGCCGAACGATCGAGGCGGTTTTAATTAAATTTGGGGAAGGCTCCTTACCTGGAGGAACGTTGCTTTCACACATGTGTGGAGAGGGTTGTGCAATGAATCTGAGATGTTCTCATGATGCAACCGGGCGCGTTTGTTTGTTTTTTTGTGATGATGAAGCTGTGTCGTTCTGAACCTGCGTATCGAATTCCGTGTGCTGATTGTGAAGAATTTGCACAGGTATGCCACTTGAGCCGGCAGGAATTCCTCATCAAGAATCTTCTCCCCTCCCCAAAATCTAGGATGAAGTCCCCTTCAAATTTGACTTCATAAGACAGTGGAGCTGTCACCTCTCTGAAATGTTGCAAGTGAGTCCAGTTGTTGATGACCCTCCCAAAAAAGGCAACTCAATCAGAACAGAGCTGGAAGGGACCTTGGAGGTCTTCTAGTCCAACCCCCTGCTCAAGCAGGAGACCCTACGCCATTTCAGACAGGTGGCTGTCCAGTGTTTTCCTAAAAACCTCCAGTGATGAATCCCAAAGACGCTTTTTCACGAGGCAACTGGACTTTCTAGTTTCTATTTGAAGACGTTTCGCTTCTCATCCAAGAAGCTTCTTCAGCTCTGACTGGATGGTGGGGAATGGAAGGACCGTCATAGTCAGAGCTGAAGAAGCTTCTTGGATGAGAAGCGAAACGTCTTCAAAGAAAAACGAGAAAGCCCAGTTGCCTCGTGAAAAAGCATCTTTGGGACAACCATGACCTGGATGATTGAGAATCTCCATAGACCTCTGTTTCTGGTGGCAAGCTGTTCCACTGGTTAATTGTCCTCACTGTTAGGAAGTTTCTCCTTAATTCCAGGTTGCTTCTCTCTTTGGTCAGTTTCCATCCATTGTTTCTTCTCGTGCCTCATATTCTAGTACCCTAGTAGCAAATCTTGACTCTTGTTCATGTTGAGCGTGGTGCACAGATTTTACTACCACCCTGAGTTCAAAGTGGACACAAGTAGAGCTAGTCCTTAACAAGTGTTCCACCTCTGTTGTTGTTAGCTGTTCTTGTTGTTAGTTGTGAAGTTGTGTCCAACCCATCGTGGCCCCATGGACAATGTTCCTCCAGGTCTTCCTGTCCTCTACCATCTTCTGGAGTCCATTTAAGCTCATGCCTACTGCTTTAGTGACTCCATCCAGCCACCTCATTCTCCATCGTCCCCTTCTTCTCTTGCCCTCCATCTTTCCCAGCATCAGGCCCTTCTCCAGTGAGTCCTTCCTTCTCATTAGGTGGCCAAAGTACTTGAGTTTCAACTTCAGGATCTGGCCTTCTAAAGAGCAGTCAGGGTTGATCTCCTCCAGGACTGACCGGTTGGATTGCCTTGCAGTCCAGGGGACTCGCAGGAGTCTTCTCCAGCACCAGAATTCAAAGGCCTCCATTCTTTGGCGCTCAGCCTTTCTTAGGGTCCAACTTTCACAGCCATACATTGCAACTGGGAAAACCATGGCCTTGACTATATGCACTTTTGTTGGCAGGGTGATGTCTCTGCTTTTTAGTATGCTGTCTAGATTTACCATAGATTTGCTTCTATCTTACAAGTCCCAAATATGTTTTTTTCCAAAAAGCAACTGGACTTTCTGGGTGTTTTCTTTGAAAAGTTTCGCTTCTCATCCAAGAAGCTTCTTCAGAAGAAACTTCTTGGAAGAGAAGCGAAACGTTTTCAGAGAAAACACCCAGAAAGTCCAGTTGCTTTTTTTGGGGGGGGGGGGTGAAAATGAACATATTTGGGGACAACCACCTCCATAACATTCATTGCAAGTCACTTTTTTCAGCGCACTTCAGATGAATGATTGTGCGTCAAAGGCTATTTGTAACATCAAAGAGCCAGACAATTGAGAAGAGGAACTTGGAAATTGCATTTGCTATGAGTTCCATAAAGGGCTTCAGAAAATCTCTTTCCCTGCCTTTAAATTGAATTCCGCCTGTTCTGAAGCATCCGGGTGGACGGACTCCAGATCAAGGCCACTTCAATGCAGCAAAAAGGAAAACCAACATTAACTCTGTCTGTCCTTACCAATTAAAAAAGAAGAAGAAGAAATAAGGGCCTCCCATCGGCTAGTCCTGCAGCCTTCCAATTAGGTTTTTATGTCGCTGGGTGGTTTTTTTTTTTTTACAGCTGCAATCTCAGTGAAGTGAAATGCAGGTCAAGGATGGTAGGAGATTAATAGCAGCAGCCTGAAAATCCACTCCAGGAAGTCGGGGAGATCAAGTTAATCACGAAAAGATCAGAAGACACCCTCCCACCCACACACACACACACCTCCCTAACCCCCCCCACCTTTCTCCAAACTGGGGCAGGTCTTTTCATTATCCTGGGAAGGTGTGTCTCTTGTGTGTGTGTGAATTCCCCACCCGTTGAGGTCTGTGAAAAGGAACTTGAGGTCTGTGAAAAGGCACGTGGCTAAGACTACACCATTGTGATTTCACACCTGAGGATGGGTTTTGATGTCTGTGGGTTGGAACCTGTCCACCTTAAGATAAGATAAGATAAGATAAGATAATCTTTACTGCCATTTTTTTACTGTGGGCACAAGGGCACACATCAAAAATGAAATTTAGTTGCCCGCTCTCAAAGTAAAACACATACATGACACACACCTAAACATACTATGTACAACATATGTATAGAACCACACCCCTACATATACATGTTGTTGTTAGTTGCGAAGTCGTGTGCAACCCATCGCGACCCCATGGACAACGTTCCTCCAGGCCTTCCTGTCCTCCTCCATCTTCTGGAGTCCCTTGAAGCTCACGCCTCCTGCTTCAGGGACTCCATCCGGCCACCTCATTCTCCGTCGTCCCATTCTTCTCTTGCCCTCCATCTTTCCCAGCATCAGGATCTTCTCCAGTGAGTCCTTCCTTCTCATTAGGTGGCCAAAGTACTTGAGTTTCAACTTCAGGATCTGGCCTTCTAAAGAGCAGTCGGGGTTGATCTCCTCCAGGACTAACCGGTTGGATCGCCTTGCAGTCCAGGGGACTCGTAGGAGTCTTCTCCAGCACCATAGTTCAATACATATACATATACAAACCAAAATCATGGCATCCAGCCCTCTCAATTCCTGGCAAATAGATGAGGAAGAAATGGAGGTAGTGACAGATTTTATTTTTCTGGGCTCCAAGATCACCTCAGATGGGGACTGCAGCCAAGAAATTAAAAGACGCTTGCTCCTGGGAGGAAAGCTATGGCAAATCTAGACAGCATTCTAAAAAGCAGAGACATCACCCTACCAACAAAAGTGCGTATAGTCCAGGCCATGGTTTTCCCAGTTGCAATGTATGGCTGTGAAAGTTGGACCGTAAGAAAGGCTGAGCGCCAAAGAATTGAGGCCTTTGAACTATGGTGCTGGAGAAGACTCCTGCGAGTCCCTTGGACTGCAAGGCGTTCAAACCGGTCAGTCCTAGAAGAGATCAACCCCGACTGCTCTTTAGAAGGCCAGATCCTGAAGTTGAAACTCAAATACTTTGGCCACCTAATGAGAAGGAAGGACTCACTGGAGAAGGGACTAATGCTGGGAAAGATTGAGGGCAATAGAAGAAGGGGACGACAGAGAATGAGATGGCTGGATGGAGTCACTGAAGCAGTAGGTGTGAACTTAAATGGACTCCAGAAGATGGTGGAGGACAGGAAGGCCTGGAGGAACGTTGTCCATGGGGTCGCGATGGGTCGGACACGACTTCGCAATTAACAACAACAACAACATACATATCTTTAATTATATTAAAAATATGAATCCTGCGTAAAGCCATAAGATAGAAACAAATAAGTTTGAACACCAAGGTAACATTAATCCACAAACATATACATAACAAATAAATATTAAATACTGTCCATCTTGAATATATAACGGAAGGAGGAAGCTTGAGAGTTCACAAGGTTAATGCTGTAGTGTCGCTTTTAGTGATTTCTCTTTTGTGTGTGTGCA
The DNA here is from genome assembly GCF_016545835.1 of Crotalus tigris. NCBI lineage: Eukaryota > Metazoa > Chordata > Lepidosauria > Squamata > Viperidae > Crotalus > Crotalus tigris. The sequence continues at coordinate 560,812 of NW_024097260.1, read as the reverse complement.
TATTTTAATGGTTCTGCAAGGCTTTCAGGAAAAGCTGTTCTCAGATCAAGAAGAATAGCCAAAATTAAGACACTCCCCCCCCCCCGCAAATGATGGTAACCTTACAAACAACTGAAAAATATATTTGCAGCTTAAAGCTCCCCTCCTAAGTCCTCGGCTTACAACTGTTCATTTGGTGAGCATTCAAGTTACAGCTGCACTGGAAAAAGTGAGTTACGACCGTTTTTCACACGGCCGTTGCAGCATTTTCCCCGTGGGTCCCAGTGATCAAAATCCAGATGTTCTACAACTCACATTTATGACGGTTATGCCATGCCCCGGGGTGATGTGATCCCCTTTTGTGACCGTCTGACAAGCAAAGTCAATGGGGCAAGCCAAATTCACTTCACAACTGCATTATAGTTTTAACAATTGCAGCGATCCACTTAACCACTGTGGTAAGAAAGGTCATAAAACGGGACAAAAATCACTTAAGACGTGTCTCAATTAGCAATAGAAAGATTGCTTAATTGTGACGGTAAGTTGAGGACTACTGTAGTGTCAAAATAACAGACGGGCCTCAAAAAAGGAAAGGATGGCAAAGACAAGCCCATAATGGTAGTTTAAAGCAAATCTAAACCGCGTTTTGTTCTGGCCCTTTCCAAAGTGACTCTTTGGCACCAAATTGGGGAAGTAAACTCCTCTTACTCTGTTTGCAAAAATATATGAGAAGCTTCTCTTCAAAATCCACAGTTGTAGCCTGCAACTCCTCAGAGTTAAATAATGCATTGCAACTCACCCGCTCGCGGCCATGAAATTTTTTTTTTTTTTTAGGGCTCCTTGGGGACCCCGAGTGTTTGTGCGTTGCAAATGGAACCTGGCCATCGAAATGAACAGTGTGTCTTTTCTGTTTTGATTCCAGTTGCTGTGAATAACAGCTCTGACACAGACAGCCTGCCTTCTCCGAGACTGGACGCCAAAAAGCCCCCGGAAAGCGAGTCCAAACCGAATGCCGAGGCCGAAGTAGAAACGACGGTCAACGTACAGAAACCCGCCATGTCCCCGGAAGCCAACGCCGTAGACTCCGGTGGTCACAGCCCGGAAGGGACCGACCCTGGTCCAGCTGGGAGCGAAAAGCCGCAGGAGGAACCGAACGTCGATACGATCAAAACGGAAGGGGGAGAAGAAAACTCGAAAGACCCAGAATTGGATGGGGCTGAGATAAAAATGGAGGAAGGGGCAGATGTCCCGGAAGAGAACAAGGCCGATGAGCAGAGATGCGAGACCAGTAACGGGGTGGGGGCCGAGACAGAGGATACTCCCAAGCCAGAGAAAAAGGAGTGCCCGAAAGTCAGCAAAAGCGGAAGCGCTGCCTCGGACAGTGATTCGAGCGCTACGTGTAGCGCGGATGAGATGGAAGAGCAGGACCCCACGGACAAAACCAAGTAAGTGGAAAAGACGGCGGGCGCGAGGAAGGATGTAGATCAGGGCTGAGGAATTCTGGGAGTTGAAGTCCACAAGTTGCCAAAGTTGAGGACCCCTGGTGTAGAGAACAGGCAGCCCTTGTTTTACAGCCAACCATTGAGCCCAACGTGTCTGTTGGCTAAACGGGACCGTTGCAAAATGAGTTTGGCGCCGTTTTACGACCTTGCCGCCGTGCTTAAGCCAGTCCCTGTCGTTGTGAAGTTAACTCACACCGGGTTGGCGAGCGAATCTGCCTTTGCCGTTGACTTGGCTGGCTGCAAAAGGGGGGAATCGCGTGACCTCAGGGACACTGCGACCGTCGTAAATATGAACCGGTTGCCGAGCGTCTGTCTTTTGAATGCTGTGGGTGGCAAGTGTGAAAAACGGTCCTACGTGGCTTCAGTGCCACTGCAACTTTGAAAGATGATTCAATGAAAGATCAGTCGAATTAAACGTAAGTCAGCTCTCTGTACTTCCCATGAAAAGCTAACAGGGTTGGGCACCTCTAAACATTTAAGCTGAAAGTTTGTTAGCTTTCTTTTTCCCGCATGGGATGAGGTGGGTCTTCTCTGCGGACAAACGATCCGATTTTCAGGAGCAGGACTTGTTTGGGGAAATCCTGGGGGGGATCCCTGGGCAGCAGCTATCTTCCAGGGAAGATCTGCGAGCTTTTTCAACCAAGATTGATCTACTGGGGCAATTTAGTGGGTGGCAGTCTGGAAGGCTTGTGCCCTTCCCAAAGCTGGTTTTTCGCCGGAAGAACTCAAATTATGCGTGCATCCAGTTTCACTGCTGCTGCTTCTTGTTCGGGGTGATTCAGCTTTCTGAATAAATTGGGCGGGGAGGCTAGAAAGGAGAGGCGGGACGCGACAAATAGTTAAAAAATATCGGTGAAGAGTTTCCTTCTTTTCCGACCATCCCGAGAGCATTGCTTGCAGATTCCATGAGTTCAGAAGGACAGGCAAGATTGTGGTCAGAAACTAGATCTAACCCGCCCCCTCCTACTCCTCCAGGGGGGGCTTCTTCTGAATCAGGTTATAGATTTCTCGGGAACCGTGTCTAAGCTGGCTGAGCAAAAAACCCTGTGGCTTCAAAAAGGTTGATTTATCACCCTGGTCTTTTCTGGGGGGGGGGGGGGGAGAAATTTGCACGTGGCTAACTATGGGTGACGCCTCTTGACGGTAATTGAAAGGACAGCTTTAGATCCTGTTTGGGATCGATGCCCACCGACGGGGTTAAAGGAGGTCAGGCGCCAGCAGACGGTCACTTCCCCGAGGCCGCCGGTCAGTTCTGGGGCGACTGGTCTGCCTGCCTCCCGTGGCTGAAGGCTGATTTAGTGCTGCGCTTCAGTCCATTTCCTTAAACGCCTCTTGAAAATCCATATTCTCTGGAAGAGATTTATCAAGGGATGACTGACCCCGGGCAGGAGAAAACAAGAGCATTGGGAGTACAAATTATTGCATTTGCTGGAAGCAAGCCAGATACTCCCCCCTCTCAACACACACACACACACACACAAACATGTTGAGACTCTGGAAAGTGTGCAGGAAACAGCGACAAAGATGATTAGGGAGCTGGAGGCCAAAATAGACAAAGAACGGTTGCGGGAATTGTGTATGTCTAATCTAGCGAAAAAGACAGGCTAGGGGTGACATGACAGCAGTCTTTCAATATCTCAGGGGCTGCCCCAAAGAAGAGGGAGTCAAGCTCTTCTCCAAAACACCTGAAGGCAGGACAAGAAGCAACGGATGGAAACCAATCAAGGAGAGAAGCAACCTAGAACTAAGGAGAAACTTCCTGACAGTGAGAACAATTAACCAGTGGAACAACCTGCCTCCAGAAGCGGTGAATGCTCCAACACTGGAAGTTTTTAAGAAGAGCCTGGACAGCCGTTTGTCTGAAATAATATAGGGTTTTCTGCCTGAGCAGGGGTTGGACTAGATGACCTCCAAGGTCCCTTCCAACTCTGTTATTCTGTTATCTCCCACATGATAGCAGTCTTCCAATCTCTCAGGGGCTGCCCCAAAGAAGAGGGAGTCAAGCTATTCTCCAAAGCGCCTGAAGGCAGGACAAGAAGCAACGGATGGAAACGAATCAAGGAGAGAAGCAACCTGGAACTAAGGAGAAACTTCCTGACAGTGAAAATAATTAATCGGTGGAACGGTTTGCCTTCAGAAGTTGTGGGTGCTCCAACACTGGAGGTTTTTAAGAAGATGTTGGACAGTCATTTGTGTGAAATGGTACAGGGTCTCCTGCTTGAGTCGGGGGGGGGGGGAGGCTGGACTAGAAGACCTCCAAGGTCCCTTCCAGCTCTGCTATCTTGTTAAAATCCAAACGCACAGCCATCTGGTTAAACAGCTGAGATTAACCGCTAGCTAAGCATCTGCTCAGTTTCTGACTCAAAACGACGGCTTTAATTTAAGCGTGATGGCCAAATTGGGGAAGGCAGCAATTTAAAGGAAATACTGGAGAGATTTTCTAAAATGAATGAAAAGAAAATGTGAGAAGGGATTCGGAAGAGAGGCACCAAATGCATTTATATTTTACCTGAACGTTTGCAAGCATTTTGCAAACCACACAGACAGGCAAGGATATAAACTGACAGCAGACTGCACTCTTTACTAGCACTGATGATGTTACCTAGCTGGGTAATGAAATGTCTGCAAGAAAACCAGCAAGCTCAGAGAGCACCAAGGACTCCATAATCCTTCCTTCCTCCTCCCTCCCTCAATTCCACTCCCTTCTAGCACTGATTATGTTACCTAGCTGGGTAATGAAACGTCTGCAAGAAAACAAGCAAGCCCAGAGAGCACCCAGGACCCCTCAATGTCCACCTTGACATCCCCTAATAAGAGGAAGATTTATCCCACCCTGCCTAGACAATCTAGGTCACCTGGTGACTGGTGTGCTGCTTTTATATTCATTTTATTTAACAGAGCTATATATATATAGGCACTCCTCGACTTTCAAAAGTTCATTTAGTGACCTTTCAGAGTTACGACAGCAGTAAAAAAAGTGTCTTAGGACCGTTGTTCACACTTTACCACTCTTGCAGCCTCCCCCGTGGTCACGTGATCAAAATTCAGACGCTTGGCAACCGACTCATATTTATGACGATTTGCAGGGTTCCGGGGTCCCGTGACTCCCCTCTGGCGACCTTGTTACAAGCAGTGGGGGAAGTCAGATTCACTTAACAACCGTTATACTAACTTAAGAACTGCAGAGATTCACTTAACGATTTAACAACTTGTGGCAAGGAAGGTCGTAAAACCCGCGTCACAAACGTCTCGCTTAGGGACAAAAATGTTGGACTCCGTTTTGGTTGTAAGCTGAAGACTGCCTGTAAAATCAACGACATGAACAACAGATCCCATCCGTCCAGGCCAGCTTCCATTAACATCCTGGCCCCAATGCGCGCGCGCGCGCGCGTGTGTGTGTGTGTATGCCACGGCATCACAACCTTCCAGCTGTTTTGTCGGTTCCTCTTGGCTACTTGCAAGCTGAATGGAAGTAAAAGGTCTCTAAAGATAATTATCAAAAATATGATCCCTGGGTATATCCATATTTAAAATCAAACAAATAAACGTGAGCACCAGGGAGTATTTAAAATTTTTTTAGTAAAATTTAGTAAAATTTAATACAATACCAATAAAATCACCATAAAAATTAATAACTAATAAAACGCCTAGCTTTCGTCAGTGATTTTATTGGTGTTGTATTAAATTTTACTAATTTTTTTTTAAATACTCCCTGGTGCTCACGTTTATTTGTTTGATTTTAAATATATATATATATATACACACACACACACACACACACACAAACACAAACACACACACACACAACAGCCACAGGAATGAAAAGTTCAAGCATGGGTCACGTTAAATATAAATGAATACGGAGGCCTGTACAGTCATGCATTAACTGTTGTCAGTTTATGGCTGGGGAACAGCCAGTGATGTTCAGAGGGTAAAAAAAAAATAAGTTGGAGAATGTCAAGCAGAAATCTAATCCCGTTTTCCTGGTGGGCTAAAACCCTGGGAGATCACTGGGATGCTTCAATTTGTTCCTCTTTCAGCTGGTTACAGGACCCCGACTGTTCCAACGTGGTTCATGATCTTCTTTTATAAATCTCCAAAGCTTAAGAGTTGGTGCTTTTATCTTTTGACACCCACATCAAAGGAGATAAGTCAACCGAGGTCATCAGCCAGGTCTCATCAATCTTTGTTCTGGTGGAAGCAGTTCCAAAGACCCTAAAGTCTTCTGATGGGGTCTCCGATGTTCCAGAAGACATTCCAACGTGATTCATGATCTTATCTTGTTAACCTCCAAGAGTTGGTGCTTTTATCTTCTGACACCCACATCAAGGAGATAAGCCAACCTGAGGTCATCAGCCAGGTCTCATCAATCTTTGTTCTAGTGGGAACAGTCCCATAGACCCCAAGTCTTCTGATGGGGTCTCCGATGGTCCAGAAGACATTTCAACGTGGTTTATGATCTTCTGTTATTAATCTCCAAGAGTTGGTGCTTTTATCTTCTGACACCCACATCAAGGAGATAAGCCAACCTGAGGTCATCAGCCAGATCTCATCAATCTTTGTTCCGGTGGGAACAGTCCCATAGGCCCCAAGTCTTCTGATGGGTTCTCCAATGGTCCAGAAGACATTCCATCGTGATTCATGATCTTCTCTTATTAATCTCCAAAGCCTAAGAGTTGGTGATTTTTATCTTCTGACACCCGCATCAAGGAGATAAGCCAACACGAGATCATCAGCCAGGTCCCATCCATTTTTGTTCTGGTGGGGACAGTCCCAAAGACCCCAAAGGGGTCTCCAGTGGTCCAGAAGATGGTTGGGATCCTCATCTTTTAGCCAAAAGTGAAACCAGGTAGAACCCTCAAGAGAGTTGTCTAAGGACTTGAAGAGATCCATCTCATGTTTGACTTTCAGCAAGATCAGAATCACAGGTGTGGTCCTCAAGATCATAATTGGGACCAGAATTTCCATGGCTAAGCCAGGGGGTTGTTAAGTGGGTCACACAGGATTTCACAGCTTTTTTCCCCGTGGTGGTTCAGTCAGTCTCTGCAGTTGTCCAAGAGAATCAGGCTGGATTTCTGGGCCAAACAGTGCTTGGAAAGTGGTTCTCAAGCAGCGTTGTTGCGTCTCTCTGCAGGTTGCCGGCTGCCCGCTTAAGTCTCCTTGGTGCCCCCAACGATGCCCGTCTCACCTCCTCACCTCAGAAGCCGCTGGACCTGAAGCAGCTGAAGCAGAGGGCAGCTGCCATCCCTCCCATTGTGAGTCTCCCTCTCCCCCTCCCCCCCTCCCTTCTTTTCCCCTTCCTTCTTTTCCCCTTCCTTCCCTCTCTTCCTTCCTTTCCTTCCTCCCTTCCTCTCTTTCCTTTCTTTTTCCTTCTTTTCTTCCTTCCATTTCTCTCTCATCCTTCCTTCCTCCCTCCCTCCCCTCTCCCTCCCTCCCTCCCTCCCCTCTCTTTCCTTCCTTCCTTCCTTCCTTCCTTCCTTCCTTCCTTCCTTCCTTCCTTCCTTCCTTCCTTCCTTCCTTCCTTCCTTCCTTATTTTCCCCTTCCTTCCCTCTCTTCCTTCCTTTCCTTCCTCCCTTCCTCTCTTTCCTTTCTTTTTCCTTCTCTCTTTTTTCTTCCTTCCATTTCTCTCTCATCCTTCCTCCCTCTCTCCCCTCTCCCTCCCTCCCTCCCTCCCTCCCTCCCCTCTCCTTCCTTCCTTCCTTCCTTCCTTCCTTCCTTCCTTCCTTCCTTCCTTCCTTCCTTCCTTCCTTCCTTCCTTATTTTCCCCTTCCTTCCCTCTCATCCTCCCTTTCCTTTTTCCCTCTCTCTTTCCTTTCTTCTCTTTTCTTCTCTCTTTTTTCTTCCTTCCATTTCTCTCCCTTCCTCCCTCCCTTCCTTCCCTCTCATCCTCCCTTTCCTTCTTGAATCTCTTTCCTTTCTTCTCTTCTCTCTTTTTCTTCCTTCTATTTCTCTCTCATCCTCCCTCCCTTCCTTCCTTCTCTCTCTCTTCTTCCTTCCATTTCTCTCTTATTCCCTCCCTCCTTCCTTCCTTCTTTCCTTTCCCTCCCTCCCTCCCTTCCTTCCTTCTCTCTTTTTTCTTCCTTCCATTTCTCTCTCATCCTTCCTCCCTCCCTCCCTCCCTTCCCCTCCTTCCTTCCTTCCTTCTCTCTTTTTTCTTCCTTCCTCCCTCCCTCCCTCCCTTCCTTCCTTCCTTCCTTCCTTCCCTCCCTCCCCCTCAATCTATAAGGTCACCTACAGCAGCTTTGAGTTTTGAAGAAACTAGCCCAACTGACTGACTCAAACTAGCACAAACCCAACCTGGGCGGTTGGGGTGCCCATCTCAAAGGACTTAAGCCAGGCTCTCCTTTCCCCACAGATTTCCGAAGGCGCCCTGGAGGCAGCATTGCAGAGCGGGGCTCCGAAACCCTCGGGGCCTGCCCATACCTTGGGCCTCTACCAGCAGCAGATCGCCCTGGCCCAGGAGGGGGCCCAGGAGGAGGCCAAGCCTCCCCCCCCATCAGAGAAGGAGCCCCAGCTGTGCAGCAGCCCCGGCAGCAGCAGCCCTCGCGAAGCTCCGCATCAGAGCCCGGTTGAGGTGGACAAAGATGGTGAGAGCGCTTGGGGGTTGAAGGGGATGTTGCAGAGGGAGGGAGGGAGGGAGGGAGGGAGGGAGGAAGGAAGGAAGGAAGGAAGGAAGGAAGGAAGGAAGGAAGGAAGGAAGGAAGGAAGGAAAATTAGTGGAGAGGAAAGAAGTTAGAACAAAGAAGGAAGGGTGAAAAAGGAAGAAAGTAAAGAGATGGGGAAGGAAGGAAAAGAAAGGAAGGAAAATTAGTGGAGGGAGAGAGGAAAGAATTTAGAACAAAGAAGGATGAAAAAGGAAGAAAGTAAAGAGATAGGGGAAGAAGGGAAAGGGAGAGGAAGAAGGAAGGAAGGAAGGAAAATTAGTGGAGGGAGAAGAAAGAAGTTAGAACAAAGAAGGAAGGGTGAAAGGAAGAAAGCAAAGAGATGAGGAAGGAAGGAAGGAAGGAAGGAAGGAAGGAAGGAAGGAAGGAAGGAAGGAAGGAAAGAAGGAAAATTAGTGGAGGGAGAGAGGAAAGAAGTTAGAACAAAGAAGGGTGAAAAAGGAAGAAAGTAAAGAGATAGGGGAGAAGGGAAAGGAGAGGGGAAGAAGGAAGGAAGGAAGGAAGGAAGGAAGGAAGGAAGGAAGGAAGGAAGGAAGGAAGGAAAATTAGTGGAGGGAGAGAGGAAAGAAGTTAGAACAAAGAAGGGTGAAAAAGGAAGAAAGTAAAGAGATAGGGGAGAAGGGAAAGGAGAGGGGAAGAAGGAAGGAAAGGAAGGAAGGAAGGAAGGAACTCTTAGCTTATCAGGCAGTAAAAAGAGAGTATGAGATTTGTACTTTCAGACTTGGAAGATGGTTCGGGAACTGTACGCTGGTGTATGTTTCCTCCCCCTCCTTCTCTTCTTCTTCCTCCTCCTCCTCCTCCTCTCATAACAAGGAGTGGGCAGATCTGGGACAGTTGGCCTTGCTTCTCTTTGGGGCATGTAGCTCCTGCGCAAGCTGTGCACTTCCTATTGATTTAGCCACCCCGTTTCCACTTGGCCTTCGGAGCAGGGCTGCCTGGCCAAGGAAATTCATTTGGATGACAGATCGCATAAACCGACGTCTCCCTTGCTCCAGTTCCAGGGCTTTGATAAACGGCAGTGTTAACCTTCTTTCTGGGGATAAGTGTGAGAGCGTATCCAGAAGGGCTTTGAGTTATGGCTCTTTTTTTTAATGTGCGTGGGAAGGGAAGGGGGAGAGGAGAACCGGAATGAAATCAACCTCGGTTGAAGCTTCAGAGCAGGGTTTTCCCTGGTTGGGGCTGGAAGGACTTTCTTCCTGCAACGAGGCCCCCATTTCCATAGCTCTGCCTGGGCCTGGCCTTAACCATCTCTGCAGCAGACATGGAGGCTCTCTTGTTTTCTAGAGCAGGGCAGGGGAGGAATTATCCAGAAAAAACGAGTCCCCGCTAGAGGTTTTTTTTCCCTGCAAATGTCTGCCTCTACGCTCTGCGCTTTATCAACCTGTCTTCTCTCCTGCTGTCCTTGGGAAGCAGCAGCAGCAGAAAAGCCAAGTTCAGGCTGTAAATCATGAAGGCTAAAGGTGAACGCAGTTGAGGGTCCTCCCTCCCAAACACAAGGCAGCCTTCCTAGAACAGAAGGAGGTGCTTGGCCAGGCGCAGATGTATGTTTGGGGCTCCTTCTTCTCGGCCTCACTTTCTCGTGGGGTTCTTTCAGTCGGGATGTTTTGCGTCTCCACTGTGGTGTGGTGGTAAAGAAGGTGTGGACTGGAAGCGAGGAGACGGTGAGTTTCCACAGCTGCCCTTGGGCACGAAGCCAGCTGGGTGAAAAGCCATTTCCTCTCTCTCAGCCCTCGGAAAGTAGTACTGGGAAACTAGTTCTGGAAAGGTTGCCAAGAAGACTGCATGGATACGTCCATGGGATTCCCAGGAGTCAAGACTCCTTCAAAGATAGATCTGTCTGTTTGTCTCTCTCTCTCTCCGTCTGTCTCTTCTGTCTCTGTCTCTGTCTCTCTCTCTCTCTCTCTCTCTCTCTCTCTCTCTCTCTCTCTCTCTCTCTCTCTCTGTCTCTATCTATCTATCTATCTATCTATCTATCTATCTATCTATCTATCTATCTATCTATCTATCTATCTCAGGGTTCTTCAAACTTGGCCCTTTTATGATTTCAACTCCCAGAATTTCTCAGCCAGGCATGCTGGCTGAGGAATTCTGGGAGTTGAAGTCCACAAGTCATAAAAGGGCCAAGTCTGAAGAACCCTGATAGATCTGTCTGTCTGTCTGTCTGTCTGTCTGTCTGTCTGTCTATCTATCATCCATCTGTATCTATCTATCTATCTATCTATCTATCTATCTATCTATCTATCTATCTATCTATCTATCTATCTATCATCCCTTTCTATCATTACCTTTAATATCTATCATTTCTATCTATCTCCCTCCCTTCCCCCAATCATCTCTCTCTCTAGCTAGCTACGGTATCTATCTGTCTGTTCCACCCTATCCCATCCCATCTCATCCCATCCATTCATTCTTATATATCACCCCATCCATTCTTCCATCCCATGCATCTGTCTATTCTTCCATACATGCATCCATCCATACAGTATTAATTAACCTTGTGAACTCTAAAGCTTCTTCCTTCCATTATGTATTCAAGATGAACAGTGATTAATATTTATATGTTACTTATATATAAGGCTATAGGTCTATACATATATTGTATATAGTATGCTTAAATGTATGTTATGTAGGTGTACACTTTGAGAGCAAGGAACTAAATTTCATTTTTAATGTGTGCCATTGTGGCCACAGTAAAAATGACAATAAAGGTTGTCTGTCTGTCTGTCTATCTTATCTGTCTGTCTATCTATCTATCTATCTATCTATCTATCTATCTATCTATCTATCTATCTATCTATCTATCTATCTATCTATCTATCTATCCTTCCATTCTTCTTTTCCATCCCATCCCACCCATATCCATCCATCCATCCTTCAATCCCATCTTATCTCCATCCATCCATCCATTGAAAAATGCAAGTTTCCTAATTTAGCCATTCTCTCCCCTGGTAGAAAAACCAGTGCTTTTCACCCCCCTTCCAGATGGACAGAAGCAAGGTGGAGAATCTGCCACTACAACCTGTTGGCCACCGGTCCTTCCTTACCAAGGCTCATCAAGGGACATTATCCGAACCTCTCCACACGCGGAGTCTCACACATTTCAGTATAACCCCTCTGGTGAGTCCAGCCCTCGGCGCTTAGGATGTTGGTTTGACTGTCCAGCGTGGGCAATGCCCAATGGATTGTAATTTGGAGACTGGGTTGAAGCGTTGCCCAATTCCAGATCCAGGACAGAAGCGGAAAACAGCAGAATTAGGACTGTAAAAGCAATCCCATGAGAGTCGTTAGTTTTTTGGCCCAGGGCGACACAAGGTTTACAGACAGTCATGAGTTATTGTGTGAGTTCCAAATCCAAGTTTCTCACCATGAAGTAGGCAGATCTTTCTTAGAAGAACCGAGTTCAGATATGACTCACGTTGTTTTAAGCTCTCAATCTCTCCCTCTTTCTCTCTACAGCAGCTCATCCTGTCTCCTTGAACGCTCATGAAAGTTCTCGCGCTGGCCCGCCAAGGTTGTCAGCCATCTCCAATCCTCCTCCTCTGATCTCTAACAAGCATCCCTCTGTTCTTGAAAGAACACCTGGCTGTATCTCCCAGGTAAATGCATAAGCCAACCTTCTGAGACCGTCCCGCGGCCAGTAGATCAAAAGGAACGAGGAAACGTGCTCAAGAGTGTGGTTGCTACCATACTTTGGTTGTTGGCATCCCCCCCATAACTAATGCTCTTTGATGGATCTTTCAGGGGATACCTCTACAGCTCCATGGTCCATTCAGTCCAGAGCATGCAAAAGTCTCCATTGGTTCCATCACTGTGCCTCTGACGATGGATCCCAAGACGTTGGGTAAGCTGATCTTCATTCTGGCCTGGTTCTCAGAGTCACCGCTGGCCAAAGAAGGGGAGGACCCAGTTGGACCAGTAGCCATGCTGAAAACCAGCCGATCATCCGAGCAATTTCATCTGCTCCTGGTACAGTAAAATAAAAGTGGTAATGTTCTTGTTTTCCAGTGTCATTTTCTGCAGTGAAACAAGAGCAGCTTTCTCCTAGATGCCAAGCTGGTCAAGCTGAAACCTTGGTTGTGCAGACTTCACAGGAAAGCTCCGTTCTTCGAGGTAAGAAGGTTCTCTTCTGACATAATCTCTAGCTAAGCTCTGTAGAGATATCTTTGAAGGCATAGTCTAGAACAGTGGTTCTCAACCTTTTTAATGTCGCGACTCCCCAACCGGTCGTAAGTTGAGGACTTTCCCTGCCCGGGAGCGCCGCGCATGCGTGGTGCCGCCCCCTGCACCGGCCGAGGCGTAGCTGGCAAGCGGCAGAGACAGCGCAGGCCGACCACCGGCTGGGCCACCAGCTGGCCCAGCCCAAGGGAGGTAAGGCACCCGTCGGGCCCCACGCGCACCAGCAACCCTCCCTGCGCCCGCCGGCCTCCCACCTCCCACCCCCGGCCCTCTTTTACTTACATTTTTAGTAGTTGCTCAGCAGGGAGGGGTGGAAACTTCCAGACAGCTCGCCTTCGCTGCAGACAACTTGCAGCACTGTTTGCAGAATGGGACTTTTGGCGGGCTCAGCAGGGCAGAGACAGCCTGGACAATTCCTATTGGCTTTTGAAAGCCAATAGAATTAGACTCTATTCAAGAGAGTCTATTCTATTGGCTTTCAAAAGCCAATAGAATAAAAGGGAGTAGCACAACTAAGGAAAAGGGGGAAAAAATGGCAGACTGCGTTGTTTGGCGACCCCCGTGAAATGGTCGTTCGACCACAAATGAGGTCCCGACCCACAGGCTGAGAACCGCTGGTCTAGAACTTCTGGGGTACACCAGTCGCCTTCTGCACTCTTTAGCCTCTTCAAACCAAAAAGACTTGTGAAGGTTGGGTGTAGTTTGTGTTTATAAGCCTCACTGGACCTCCCAAAACTTCACAGGCAAGAACCTTTAGTGATGGAACTCATAATTGACATAACTCTCTGCTTTTAGGAAGGTCGCAGGTGATGGGAGAGTCCTTTTGTCTAAGTCAGGGGTCTTCAAACTTGGCCCTTTTATGATTTGTGGACTTCAACTCCCAGAATTCCTCAGACAGCGTGCCTGGCTGAAGAATTCTGGGTGTTGCAGTCCATAAGTCATAAAAGGGCCAAGTTTGAAGGTCCCTCGTCTAAGTCATTGGAAGAAGCTCCCCAACCTGGAGAATCAGTGCTGGGCTCATTGTCCCATAAACCTGTTTGAGGCTTCCTTTACTGTCCCAAATGTCCTGGAATAAGCAGGTTGTTGACAGCCACCAAATGATTTTTGAAACTATCACCTCTTCTTGTTTGTTGTATCCTGCAGGTACCTCCTTGCCAGGAGTGAGCATCATTAAAGGGATTCCCAGCACGAGGCCACCCTCTGAGTCTACTATCACATATCGGGGTTCCATCACACATGTAAGTCTTCTCTTTGGGGGGCTTTTCTATCAGCGCGTCAGAAGTGGATTAGAAGTGTCTTGGTGATGAGAAGAACCTATGGTGGAGAATGTTCTGAAAGGTGTTGCCAAAGATTGATGAGGGCACAAAAAAATGAAGAAGACTTAGGATGGTTATTACCTGCTAAAGACCTTTGGACGGTCTTGAAGCCAACCATATTGTTCTAGATGATGAACAAGACCTGGGATGGTTATTATCTGTTAAAGACCTTTGCCTAGTCTTGAAGCCAACCATATTGTGCTAGATGATGAACAAGACCTCGGTTGGCTAATACATGCTAAAGACCTCTGGCTGGTCTTGAAGCCAACCATATTGTCCTAGATGATGAACAAGACCAGGGTTGGCCATTACGTGCTAAAGATCTCTGGCTGGTCTTGAAGCCAACCATGTTATCCTAGATGATGAAGAAGACCAAGGTTGGCTAATACGTGCTAAAGACCTCTGGCTGGTCTTGAAGCCAACCATATTGTCCTAGATGATGAACAATATCTGGGATGGTTATAACCTGTTAAAGACTTTTGGCTGCTCTTGAAGCCAACCATGTTATCCTAGATGATGAAGAAGACCAAGGTTGGCTAATATTTGCTACAGACCTCTGGCTGGTCTTGAAGCCAACCATGTTATCCTAGATGATGAACAAGACTAGGGTTGGCTAATACATGCTAAAGACCTCTGGCTGGTCTTGAAGCCAACCATATTGACAAGGAATGGCCCAAGAGGAACTCAACCAAGGTTCAGAATGTGGTCTTCAATGGGTAGAAAAGACTAGTCGTAGCTCTTACCTTAAGGAACACGAACTGTGCTTTGAGATCCCTAGAGCTCTTTCCAGACACTTTTCCTTGCTGTGCACATCCCTAGACAACGCATGCGTCTGGGAACACACACAAACACAGCTTGCAAAGAATTCATGGTTCCCATCCATCAGCTCTAGAGACAGAAGGCTTGCCAACTGGGTGATGGCTTTGTACTCTCCAATTATTGCTTTCTCTGGAAAGGGAGCAGAGAGAATTCTTTCTTTTTTTCTTTGGGGTTTTTGTTTTTTTTCTCCTCCTCCTCCTCCCTGGCTGACAGTCAGATCTTTAAAGATACGTTCTTGAGAACGCTGGAGTTCTCAGCTCATTTCCTTGGAAAAATAAACCTCAGTTCAGCTGCCATGAGACGCTTTTGAAGGCTGGTAACCTTGCATTGCTGAAATCCAGTCCTCTTCGTTAGGGTAGTTTGTGATTCCATTTAAACAGCTAGCTTGTGGAGGGAGGGAAATTACAATGTTTTCAGCTCAAGGGATGGCAGTCAAAAATTCTTTGCTACCACGGAAATATTAACGTTTGCCGGTTCTTGAAGACGTTTATCCTCGCGTCACCTCTTGCTGTGTTTCAAATGTTTGAGTTGGAAATGTTATTTCCTTGTTTTTAAGATCTGGTTTCCCATGCAGTTGTTTTCTAATTAGAGCTCTTAATGACTTTGTTATCGTTGTTTTGTTCGATTGGCGTACACTTGTCCAGCATCGCACCCTGAGACGGGCGACCGTATAAATTGAATTAATAAATAAATCGCCAAAGACTGAAGAATTAAACTAGCAGAAGGGGCAGGATTCTGCAAGGATACTCTGCTATCCCTGGAAAAAAAAATGCGGTGGGGAGGATCCAGTAAGTGTCATCTCAGAATCTTTAATTAATGCTGATGAGCATCGCTTTCCGGCTTCAGTAGCATCAGATAGGAGTAGGGCTGGTTTCCTGTCTTACCATGCAGAATAATAAGATAATTCAGAAATTATCTGGAACTTCTTTAGACATCCCTGCAAAATAGCAGGCTATCTGTCAGCATCCAAAATAATCCAGTCGGGGCCTTTTTTTAAAAAAATTAACCCTTCCTTCTCGGGGATTTTATCTGCCTTCTGGCGGGTTTGTGTCAGGATCCCAAATCCATCTTTTGCCTTCAGTCACATCATTTGCGTGGCCGTGCAAATTCTCCGTGGCAGACACAAATTGCAGCGGGTTCTTGTTTTCACAGCTACCATTTTGGTTGCTTAAGTCAGGGCTTTTCAACCTTTTCACCCACTGTACCACTTTTGGGATATGGCAACATCCGAGTACCACCAGTCGCCTAGCAAGGGGCCACAAACTTGATGACCCAAAAAAAAAAAAAAAAAGGAAAAAAGTGATGAAGTACAGGTAGTCCTCGACTTACAACAGTTTGCTTAGTGACTGTTTGAAGTTACAATGGCACTGAAAAAAGTGCCCTCCAAGCCACAGCCGAGCAAGACGCCTGCCTGCCCGCCCGGCTGTGCTCTTCCTCCTGTCCAAGGTTTTCATTGTTGTGAGGATTTCTGTTCAGGATTGGCAGTGGGGGTGGGGTGGGTGTTTGGTTTTTATTCCCCCCGTCTGCAGGGTTGCGGCAGGTTTTGGTCACTTCACATGACCTTGGGACACTGTCACCGTCATAAATATGAATCAGTTGCCAAGCATCTGAATGTAAATTACAAGACCCTGGAGATGCTGCAACATTCCAGCTGACCGGCGCTTCTTCTGGGCTCAGCAGAAGCGCCAGGATCAGCGCCGAGCTCCAGCTGGAGCCTGGCGCTGATCCTGGTGCTTCCACTGAGCCCTGACAGTCATGAAGAAGCGCTGATCCTGGCGCTTCCGCTGAGTCCTGACAGCCCTGCAGCTCCAGCCGTCTCTCGCTCAGGCTTGTGCGGTGCTGCCACCGGTTCAGCTCATTCCCCTCCCCTGCTACCACTTTTCTGGTATGGTCACGTACCACCTGCCAGGTGCCAATGTACCACAGGTGGTACCCGTACCACTGGTTGAAAAGCCCTGGCTTAAGTAAGCTGGTGGTTAAGTGGGTGGCGGCCAATTTGACCACCTTTTTGCCACGCTAAGCAAATCACAGTAGTTCTTAAGTGGCCACACGGTCGTTAAATGGATCCAGTTCCCCCCCATTGACTTTGCTTGACGGAAGCTGGCTGGGAAGGTCGCAAATGGCGATTGTGTGCAACCATTGTAAACACTTGAAATTGAAATTTGATCGTGGGAATGGGGGTGGGGGAATGCTGTGACGGTTGTAAGTGTGAGGACCACTCACAAGTTACTGTTTTCAGCGCCGTTGTAACTTTGAACAGCCGCTGAGTATAGGGTTGCAAGTTGAGGATTACCTGTACGTCATTTGTGTTGGTTTCCTTCCTGGCCAAAATCAAGACCCATGATTTAGCAGGGGCCTTGGGAAGGGTCTATGACAGGGGTAGGCAACCTCGGCTCTTTTATGACTCATGGACTTCAACTCCCAGAATTCCTGGGTCAGCAAAGCTGAAAAGAAGAAACAGGGGAGACATGATAGCAGTGTTCCAGTATCTGAGGGGCTGCCACAAGGCAGAGGGGGTCAGGTTGTTTCCCAGAGCACCAGAAGGAAGGACGAGAAACAATGGTTGAAACTGACCAAAGAGAGAAGCAACCTGGAATTAAGGAGAAACTTCCTGACAGTGAGGACAATCAACCAGTGGAACGGTTTTGCCTCCAGAAATCGTGGCCGCTCCATCACTGGAGGTTTTTAAGAAGAGACTAGACCAGTGTTTCTCAACCTTGACAATTTTAAGGCATGTGGACTTCAACTCCCAGAACTCCACAGCCAGCAATGGACTAGACAGTCACTTGTCTGAGATGGTACAGGTTTTCCTACTTGAGCAGTAGGCTGGACTAGAAGACCTCCAAGGTCCCTTCCAGCTCTATTTTATTCCCTCCCTTGGGCTGGTTCATTGTTGTTGTTAGTTGCGAAGTCGTGTCCGACCCATTGCGACCCCATGGACAGCGTTCCTCCAGGCCTTCCTGTCCTCTACCATCTTCTGGAGCCCATTTAAGCTCACATGGTTCGTTAGAGGAAGCTTTTATTTGCAGGCTTTGGGGGAGTATGGACTTGCCTGAAATTTATGCATATGATAGTGCCACCCATGGTGATCTAGCTGGGTTGGTTGATGGTAATTACCAACGGTCTCATTTGCAAAGCCTTAAGGCCGTTCATGATCTGTTGTGTTGCAGCAGTACCCGTTTGCAGATCCGGGCTGCAGAAGACAGATGTTCCAGAGGTTCCTTCCCTAAAGCCATCTGATTATGTTCTCTTTCCAGTTCTCCTGTGAGCATGTGTGCCGAAGCTGATCCTGGGCCAGCTCTGTGTTTTGTGTCTTAACGCCAAGCCCTTGAATTCAGGCGTTGAGATGGAGACGTCTGGAAGTGCCATATTTGTAATGCGGTGTCTCTGGTTTATGTTGCGGGAAGACTCAGAGCTGGTCTGTTGGATCCCAAGATTCTGGAATTTTATTGCACTTTGAATTTGTGTAGGACGTCCTCATTTTGGTGACCACAGTTGAGACTGGTAACTCAGTCATTAAGTGAAGCAATTGCTAAAGAAAACCACAACCGTGATTACGATCTTGCTTCTGCTTTCCTTCTCTTTACGGACCTGGAAACGTAAATGCAACGATTGATTGTAGAGTTACTTTATTAATGTTGTAACTGTGAGTGGTTGCTAAGGGAGGCTGCCATTAAATGAGGACTGCCTGGTCTTAATCTCGGGCTGGATTGGGTTCTGTCCACCGTCTCTGGACCTCTGTTGCTCCTAAGAACATCCAAGCAATTACCTTACTAACACCCCAGATCTATGCCCTAGTACAGTGTTTCTCAACCTTGACAATTTTAAGGCATGTGGACTTCAACTCCCAGAATTCCACAGCCAGCATTGCTGGCTGTGGAATTCTGGGAGTTGAAGTCCACATGCCTTAAAATTGTCAAGGTTGAGAAACACTGCCCTAGTAGTTCAGTCACTGCCCTTAAGAGATTTATAGTAGGATCTGGTGATTAAATTTCTCCACCTTGGCTGCTACAGAACATGTGCGGACATAGTGAAGACACAGCCATAATTTCCACCTACTCTGAATGTATTTAAATTCTAGAGTGATATTGATGGCATGGTTCACCTAGGGCAGTGCTTCTCAATCTTCACCATGGATCTCTTTAAATACCTTTTGTGGCCACAGACCAATCAGTCAATCAGAATAGAGCTGGAAGGGACTTTGGAGGTCTTCTAGTCCAGCCCCCCTCAAGCAGGAGACCCTATACCAGGGGTAGGCAACCTTGGCTCTTTTATGACTCGTGGACTTCAACTCCCAGAATTCCTGAGCCAGCCATGCTGAGGGGACAGGGAGGGGTTTCCAAGCTGAGCCATGCTGGCTCAGGAATTCTGGGAGTTGAAGTCCACGAGTCATGAAGGGGCCATAATTCCCCCATGCTGGCTCAGGAATTCTGGGAGTTGAAGTCCACGAGTCATGAGGGGGCCAAAGTTTCCCTCATGCTGGCTCAGGAATTCTGGGAGTTGAAGTCCACGAGTCATGAGGGGGCCAAGGTTGCCTACCCCTGACCTAGGGCCTCTCAGTCTTCACCTCTTTAAATACCTTTTGTGGCCACAGACCAATCAATCAATTAGAATAGAGCTGGAAGGGACCTTGGAGGTCTTCTAGTCCAGCCCCCTGCTCAAGCAGGAGACCCTATATGATTTCAAACAAATGGCTGTCCAGTCTCTTCTTAAAAACCTCCAGGAATGAAGCACCCACCAAGACCTAACTCAAGATTTAAAGCACTAGATCGCATCAAATATTTGCAGACCCCTTGTGATAACCTCACGGCCACCCAGTGGTCCACAGACCACAGGTTGAGAGCCACTGACCTAGGGCAGAAGGCCCCAACCTTTTGGGCACCAGGGACCGGTTCCGTGGAGAGAGGTTTTTCCGTGGACCGGAGAGTGCGTGGTTTTGTGTGTTGCCTGCATCCTGCGGATGGGGCTTTGCTCGTCTGTGTGTCCCAGTTGCTGGCATGCCATGGACCGGTACCGGTCCACGGACCGGGGATTGGGGGGCCCTGACCCTAGGGCATCAATTGCCAGAAGTCAACCAATGAGAGCTTTCATCCTAAATAGGTGCTAGGATTGCAAAAAGCAACATCTTTTTCAGTATTCCTGAGCGTGAGTCAGCCACAAGATAGGTTAGGTACTGGGCTGAGCACACTTGTGAACATTTAGACGCAGGCTCTCTTATCTTTAAGCATATTACTCCTTATCTCTGGCGGCGGCGCCACCAACCAGCTTGTCATGTGTTTGTCAAGTCTGGTCCTGCAGATGAATGCAGCCCAAAGCTTAGGGGCCCCACCCAGTCATTTGGGGAAAGTGAAATGTTGCTCGGTGGCAAGGCGTGTGCTTGGCGTGCAAAAGAATCCAGATTTGATCCCCTGCAAAACAGAGTATCATTTATCCCCCTCTGATTCTTAGCGAATGAATTTTGGCACCCAAGGTTGGCTAAGGGTTTGGGTATGGCAGAGATCTTAAGACAGAAGAAGTCCTTTCTGTGACTAGATGTTCCTTGAGCTTCCGAGAGGTAGACTCAAGCTGATCCTTCAAACAACGGAGAACCTGTTTTAAAGCAGAGAAATTTCCAGGTGTCATCCCACAAGGGCTAAAGGAAAGGAAAACAATCTTGTTCTAGCTCAGTGGTTCTCAACCTGTGGGTCGGGACCCCATTTGGGGTCGAACGACCATTTCACGGGGGTCGCCAAACAATGCGGTCCGCCATTTTTTCCCCCCTTTTCCTTAGCTGTGCTACTCCCTTTTATTCTATTGGCTTTTGAAAGCCAATAGAAGAGACTCTCTTGAATAGAGTCTAATTCTATTGGCTTTCCAAAGCCAATAGGAATTGTCCAGGCTGTCTCTGCCCTGCTGAGCCCGCCAAAAGTCCCATTCTGCAAACGGTGCTGTACCAGTTGAGTAGTCCTCGACTTACGACCGGTTGAGTAGTCCTCGACTTACGACCGGTTGGGGGTCGCGGCATTAAAAAGGTTGAGAACCCCTGTTCTAGCTGGAACGTTTATAGAGAGGAATAAACGGCGATGCCGGAAGAGAACTGAGGGCGTTGAAAGGGAGATGCAGGATGTGTTTGGACACGTGTCTGAATACACCTGCCTTCATTTCAGCTTCACCCTCTTACTTCACAGGTCTCCCCTCTCTAGGTCCTTGCCTAGCTCCTAGTTCTGCAGAATCCGATACTGTCATTGTCTGCTCTTCCTGTGACCTCCTAACGTTAAAACAAAACATAACGTCCACCCCAAAACTGATCTCACCGTCCTGGTGGTTCTGATCAGTCGACTGTAGTCTTCTGACAGGAAGCAGAGTTCCCAGCTGATATTTGCTCAAGATTGCACTCCTTTGTTGGGGTCTGTTTCTTGCAGTACAGTGCTGGTCTGCCTGGGCCTGCGTTACGCCCGCGTGCAATTCTGCTTTGCTTCTTTTCTGCCTTAATTGCTCGTGACGCGGTTCAATAATGCTCTTGGTCTCTTTCCAAGGGCACCCCAGCTGAAGTGCTGTACAAAGGAACCATCACCAAGGTAATTGGAGAAGACAGCCCCAGCAGAGCGGAGAAAGGAAGAGAGGAGGCTTTGCCCAAGGGACACGTCATTTACGAGGGGAAGAAAGGACACATCCTGACTTACGATGGTGAGTTGAAGCTTACTTAGACGGGAATCCCACTGCTTGGTGCCCCGTGGGTAGGGAAGCCTCCCCAGGGATTATTCGATGCATCCATGTCTCGGATGAAAGGCAGTGCAAGGTTTCAGCCGTGATGGGGAACTCCTTCAGATGTTTGAGGCAGCCATTACTTAGTTGAGAGCATTTCTCAACTCCTAGCAACTCACCCCTATTTTCCAGCACACCCTAAATCAGGGGTGTCAAACTCAATTTCATTGAGGGCTGCATCAGCATTGCGGTTGCCCTGGGGGGGGGGTATGTGTGGCCAGGGTGGGTGTGGCCTACTGGGTGGGCATGGCCAGCTCTACATCGTTCTCGTCAAGGGTGCCTGTGGGGGCCTGGGCAGGAGTGGGACAGATCTGAGGGTCTCTGGCAGAAGGGGGTGGGACCGGGGCAAGGGCCAAGGCATGGTCCACTGGAGGAGCCTCACTGTTCCTCTCAGCCCATGTGGAGGGGGGGCTTATGGAACTAAGACTGAATGCATTTCATCATAGATGGCCACCACAAAATTGTACATTGGCTCCTGGCCGGCCTGGGCCAGGGCCAAGGCAGCGGGGGCTGTTCCCTCACTGTTTCCAGGATGGCTTCGCGGGCCACATGAAACCACTTCGCGGGCCGCATCCGGCCCCCGGGCCTTGTGTTTGACATGTCTGCCCTAAAGGTTGAAGTGAGGAGCATCTGCACCTAGGTTTACATTCACCGTGGTTGTCAGGTATCTTAGTCAGTTGGAGTCAGTAAACCACCAGAAAGCATTTTCGCTTGGACAATGCCATGCGTTTCCATCAGCCGTCCTGTACGGCAAGTATAAAAAGACACCATTGGCTGAAAGACTCCGCTGCTGTGTCTTGGGAGAGGTGGAGACCATTGGACACCTACTCCTTCAACGTTCCTTCTACAGAGCCATTTGGAAAAACCATATCCTCCCCTAATTGACAGGTATCCTGGTCGTTCGGAAAGTATTTATCTCCAGTGGCTGCTTAAGGACGAGCAGATGGTGATCACCGCACAGGTGGCTAGATTCTGCGCAGCAGCACTGGGGATTCGCCAGAAAGACAAATAAACATTTTAGATCTTTTTAATAAGCTTTTATAATCGATTTTATTATGTGTTTTTATCCAGCATTAGACTATAGTCAGTGTATTTTTTATTGTCAGGTCAGTACGGTTCAGTTTTTCTGAAGCTAGCTAGTTTTTTATACCGTCTGTAAAACTAGGCAGACCTTGGTCACCCATTCACCGTGGTTTAATTTTGCATCGGCCTTAGGATGTGGTTTGTCGAGTCCTTGGTGCTCTCTGAGCTCAGTGGTGTCATAACCACTAGGTAACCTCAACGACACAAGACAAATAATGTCCCCTATTCGGGAACCATGTAGTCCTCGACGTATGAGCAGAACCGAGCCCAAAACTTCTTTTGCTAAGCGAGACAGGGGCACAGTGAATTTTGCCCCGTGTTATGACCTTTCTTGCAACAGTTATTAAGTGAATCACGGTAATTGTTACTTTAGTAACACGGTTGTTAAGTGAATCTGGCTTCACCGTTGACATTGTTTGTCCGAAAAGCGTGAAAGGGGATCACGTGACCCTGGGGCACAGCAAAAATCATAAATAGGAGTCTGTTGCCGAGCATCTCAATTTTGTTCACGTGACCACGGGGATGCTGCGACGGTCTTAAGTGTGAAACACGGTAAAGTCACATTTTTCAGTGCTGTTGTAAATTTGGACGGTCACTAAGTGAACGATTGTAAACCGTAAGTGGTCGCAAGCCAGCAACCAAGCTCGGAGGTTGCTGGACTGCACAGTTCAACCCTGAGCAACAAATGCTTGCTTCTATTAGAAAATAAATAAGTCAATCCCCAGCCATGGTTCTTCACACTTTTTGAAAACAGAACATGGTTTAATCCAGGCTTTTTCAATCTGGGCTGATCTCGCAAAGGGGCTTAAAATAGTCCCCTGGTCTTCAGCTTAGTAGGAAGCTTGACCCACAAAGTAATATTTTTCCCTCCAGACCTGTGACCTTCCGCTGTGAACTGGATGTCTACACTGCTAGTCCACCAAGGAAAGCTGGTTTACATGCTAGGACAATCAGAGTTTAAGGTCAACGTGCACGTCCTTTCTGCCCCCGGGGCACACCAGGATTAGCTGCAGAGTCTGCAGAGTTCGTTTTGTGTCTTTCTGTTAGCCCAGACTGCGTCATTCGGCAGAAAGCCGAGGGGGGGGGGGTGAGCAAGTGCTAGATCTCAATCTGCGATGCCCCAAGATGCTCCTTCACGCTCTTGCAAATCATGAGTCCTGTGGGTTGAGCGTCCCTCTGCAAGGACACTCTCCCTCCAAATTAGCATTTGTTCCATCCGTTGCATCTTTATCTTCACCGCAGGCCCCAAGCCAGGCCATTGGGAAGCCCGTCCCATAACGGCTGTTTTTCAGACAAAAGGATAGCTTTTAGATGTAAGCCGAGCTAGATGAGAAGATTGTGGAAGAGGTTTCTAACCGTGAAGGGCTTTGGGGTTTTCTTTTAATTGCATCTCCTTAGTCAGTGTTTCTCAACCTTGACCATTTTAAGGCATGTGGACTTCAACTCCCAGAATTCCACAGCCAGATTGCTGGCTGTGGAATTCTGGGAGTTGAAGTCCACATGCCTTAAAATGGTCAAGGTTGAGAAACACTGTCCTAAGTTCTCTTCAAGATAGGAAAGATGTTGGTGTGGTACGCTACCCAGGTCTTGTATTAATTTTTGCTCCAAAAGACACACGTTAGGGCTTATTTTCAGGGGATGCCTTATATTTTCACGTACAACGATCTACATTTATTCAAATAAACAACGTTAATAGTACTGTTTATTTATATTTAATTATAGGTTAATATTATTGTTTTATGATTCAATACATCTGTTGTGTGTTGCAACAGATGTCCCAAATGCATCCATTTGGCTGACGATCTTAATTGGGGCTTATTTTTGGGATGGGGCTTATATTAGGAGCATCCTGAAAAATCATGCTGGGGCTTATTTTTCAGGGAAATGCGGTAGCTGAGTTGTGTTTATTGATTCTGAACTTTGAAACCAAGCCTCCACCAACAGCTTGTGTTCCTCAAAAGAGATGTTGAGAATAGTTCTCACTGGCATCACTCAGTTCTGAGGGCCATCCGTTGGGTTCTTTTAAACTAGGGGTCTTCAAACTTGGCCCTTTTATGATTTGTGGACTACAACTCCCAGAATGCCTCAACCAGTGTGCCTGGCTGAGGAATTCTGGGAGTTGAAGCCCACAAGTCATCAAAGGGCCAAGTTTGAAGACCCCTGTTCTAAACAGTCAAGAGAGCTGGGGTGGTTTAATGGTGGAAAGCTTGGACTGGGTACCAGATCTGAGTTCTTTGTTAGCTGTGGAAGATTGTTGGTGGACTTTGGCCCTGCCTATGCCTTTCTTCTCAGCCTAACCTACTTCTCAAGATCTTTATTGCAAGACACATAACGCCACCTTGAGTTCCTGAAGGAAAGATTGGAGATACATGAATTAACTCAGTATTACTCAAGGGGTATATGTTGAGTAAGAGATGGGATGCTGAGGAGACCATCACCTCCTGCTTTCTGAACTGGTGGGAACCTGTGTGATGGATTAACACTAGTTGAGTTTTTGAGAGCTGTTTTCTTCATGGAGTCCCCATAACTGCTTTTTTTCAATAGGGAACTGGACTTCCTTGTTTTTCTTTGAAAATCTTTCGCTTCTCATCCAGGAAGCTTCTTCAGCTCTGACTGGGTGGTGGGGAATGGAAAGGTTTATATTCCTGGCGACGGTTTTCCAAGAAAAACAAGAAAGTCCAGTTGCCTTCTGAAAAAACACCTTTGGGACAACCACGATCTGGATGAGTAAGAACCTCCATAGACAATTAGCTATGCACTTTGGGATGAACACCCTTTGAAGGGTGCGGGAGTGTGAACGGATTTCCAGAAAACATGGCAGACTGCAGGAATAGGGCAGAGAACATCCTGCAGCCAAGAAGGCCCCACACCCATTTGCGCCACTCAGGTGACCCTGAGGACACGGAAAACCTCCAAGTGGCCTCAGCGACTCTCCAAAAAAGAAGGCAAATGACTAGCTACCTGCAAGGAATATCAATCCTTCCATTCTCCACCATCCATTCAGAGCTGATGGATTGGGAAGCGAAAGGTCTTCAAAGAAAAACAAAAGAAAGTCCAGTTGCCTCTTAAAAAGCACCTTTGGGACAACCGTGACCTGGATTGACTGAGAATCTCCGTAGACATGTCTTCATGGAGATTGAACAGAGCATGGGTTATCTCTGGGGTTTTTCAGTCAGATTTCCAAGCTCGCTTCAGACACAACAGAAACTGTTGTCAAGTCCTCGGGGATCAGACGAGACGGACGGATCTTCCTCCTCTTATGCGTCTGCTTCATTTTTGACCCAGAGAACAAGTGTTGATCGAGAAGGTTCAGCCAAGAGATATTCAGGAGACCCTTGGCAGAGTCAGCCCAGATGTCAGGAGAAATCAGAAAAAATGACCCAGACAAACCGAAGCAACCTTAGGGCAGTGTTACTCAACCTTGGCAACTTCATGGACTCCAACTCCCAGAATTCTGATTTCTGGAAGTTGACATCGACATATCTTAACAGTTGCCAAGGTTGAACAACACTGGATGATTAGAGTGTGACAGTACATTGTTGTTATAGGGCAGGGGTAGGCCACCTTGGCTCTTTTATGACTCGTGGACTTCAACTCCCAGAATTCCTGAGCCAGCCATGCTGAGGGGACAGGGAGAGGTTTCCAAACTGAGCCATGCTGGCTCAGGAATTCTGGGAGTTGAAGTCCGCAAGTCATGAAGGGGCCATAGTTCCCCCATGCTGGCTCAGGAATTCTGGGAGTTGAAGTCCACGAGTCATAAAACGTCCTAGGCCTAGGCCAGAGGTAGGCCACCTTGGCTCTTTTATGACTGGTGGACTTCAACTCCCAGAATTCCTGAGCCAGCCATGCTGAGGGGAAAGGGAGAGGTTTCCATGCTGAGCCATGCGGGCTCGGGAATTCTGGGAGTTGAAGTCCACGAGTCATGAAGGGGCCAAGGTTACCTACCCCATTATAGGGTATAACAACAACAAAAAACCCCTGCTTCTACTCCCTCTTATGATCAGAATTGATCCCCAAATTTCCGTTGTTAAGTGAGACATTTGTTACATGAGTTTTGCCCCTTTCTTGCCACAGTTAAGCGAATCACCGCAGTTGTTAAGTTAGTAAACCGGTTGTTAAGTGAATCTGACTTCTCCATGGACTTTGTTTGTCAGAAGGTCGCAAAAGGGGATCACGTGACCCCAGAACACATCAACGGTCATAAATTTGAGTCAGCTGCCAAGCGTCTTTTTGTCATATGACCGTCGGGATGCTGCAATAATTAGAAGTGTGAAAAATGTTCTTTTTTTCAATGCCGTTGTAACTTTGAATGAATCGAGGAGGGGTTATCTTGAGTTTCTTTCTCACTCTTTCCAAGGCTGGCTAGGGGATTGTGGGAGTTGAAGGCCACATAAGTTGCCAAGGCTGTGTTTCTCAACCTATGTTTGGGCATTCAACCAAGTAGACCACAACCTACTTCTTGGTAAGCCAGAAAAATGTGGGATAGACAACATCGCCACCAGATGGATTTGTACTAAATGAGTAGTCCTCAACGGCACTACATCCTCATGGAGGGAAGTAAGCAGTGGGGTGCCACAAGGTTCCGTCTTAGGCCCAGGACTCTTCAATATCTTCATCAATGACTTAGATGAGGGAATTGAAGGGGAACTCATCAAATTTGCAGATGACACCAAACTGGCAGGAGTAGCCAACAGCCCAGAAGACAAATTCAAGATCCAAAAAGATCTTGATAGACTTAAACAATGGGTCCTATCCAACAAAATGATATTTAATGTAGAGAAAATCAAAATCACATGAAGTATTAGTACCACTTTATAAAGCCTTAGTAAGACCACACCCGGAATACTGCATCCAATTTTGGTTACCACGCTACAAAAAACGATGTTGAGACTTTGGAAAAAGTGCAAAGAAGAGACACTAAGATGATCAAAGGCCTGGAGACAAAAACATATGAAGAACGGTTGCAGGATATGGTTTTGGCTAGTTTAGAGAAAAGAAGGACCAGGGGAGACATGATACCATTATTCCAGTATTTGAGAGGCTGCCATAAGGAGGGGGGGGGGTCAATTTATTTTCCAAAGTGCCAGAAGGCAGGAGAAGAAACAATGGCTGGAAACTGAACAAAGAGAGAAGCAACCTAGAATTATGGAGAAACTTCCTGACAGTGAGGACAATCAACCAGTGGAACAATTTACCCCCAGAAATCGTGGAGGTTTTTAAGAAGAGGCTAGACAGTCACTTGTCTGAGATGGTATAGGTTCTCCTGCTTGAGCAGGGGGCTGGACTAGAAGACCTCCACGGTCCCTTCCAGATTCTATTCTATTCTATTCTATTCTATTCTATTCTATTCTATTCTATTCTATTCTTATTATTCTATTCTATTCTATTCTTCTGTTCTATTCTATTCTATTCTTCTATTCTATTCTATTCTTATTATTCTACTCTATTCTATTCTTCTGTTCTATTCTATTCTATTCTTCTATTCTATTCTATTCTTATTATTCTATTCTATTATTCTATTCTATTCTATTCTTATTATTCTATTCTATTCTGTTCTATTCTATTCTATTATTCTATTCTATTCTATTATTCTATTCTATTCTTATTATTCTATTCTATTCTCTTCTATTCTCTTCTCTTCTATTCTATTCTATTCTATTCTATTCTATTCTATTCTATTCTATTCTATTCTATTCTATTCTAACCGGTGGAACAGCTTGCCTCCAGACGTCGTGGGTGCTCCATCACTTGAGGTTTTCAAGAAGAGACTGGACAGCCACTTGTCTGAAATGGTATAGGATCTCCTGCTTGAACAGGGGGTTGGACTAGAAGACCTCCAAGGTCCCTTCCAGCTCTATTCTGATTCAGATCCAGGCTTCCTTTACCAGGAATGGCTGGCTTTTTCGCTCACCCCAAGTAACCACCTGGACATCTGCTGTACTTAAGGAAGAAAAATCACATTTTTCTATTTTTTTTTTTTTTTCAAAAACGAAACAAGGTTTTAAGATTCTCCTTGGAAGCTTAGCCGTAGTGCTAGGAAATGAAAGAAATCAGGACATCTGCCGACTCTGTGTTCAGATGTGCAGGAAGGGGGTGATTGGGGGGCCGGTGGGAGGCGGGAAAACAGCCCCACTGCCGGTGCCTGGATGCCGTGACGGTACTTCTCCAATAAAAGGTCTCTAATGAGGTGAAATTTTGCAGCCGTCTCCCGGCTGAATTGCACAAGATTGGCGATTCTTAACGGGGGATAATGGCTGGAAGAAGCAGGGAAGTGTTTACAGAAGCATTTTCTTTCTCTTGGCCCCCATCTCTCCTCCCTCTCGCCCTAGAAGCACTTTGGCGCAGATGTTCCTTGATGACAGGATGCAGCCATAACTTTCTGGCACACTTGCACACACACAGAGAGAGACACACACCTCCTGTGTCTCAAAACGTGAGGCTGTTTTTTTTTGGAAGACGGAGGGCTGGGTGATTGGAAAAGGAAGATGGGATCGCATAGGAAGAATATAGGGTTGCTGTTTTTTGTTTTTTTTCCCTCTGTCCCCAGGAATTTCCTGGTGGATGGAACCGAACGGGAGAGGCAGATGGCTGTCTGCCCCAGAAGACTTTATTGCTTATTTGCTTTATACATGGGGCCCCATAGGGCACGTCAGCTGTGGTAAACGCTGATCCTTGTACATACCGTAATCCAGTGGTTCTCAACCTTTTTAATGCCGCGACCCCCAACCGGTCGTAAGTCGGGGACTACTCAACCGGTCGTCAGTCGAGGACTACTCAACTGGTGCAGCACCGTTTGCAGAATGGGACTTTTGGCAGGCTCAGCAGGGCAGAGACAGCCTGGACAATTCCCATTAGCTTTTGAAAGCCAATAGAATTAGACTCTATTCAAGAGAATCTATTCTATTGGCTTTCCAAAGCCAATAGAAGAAAAGGGAGTAGCACAGCTAAGGAAAAGGAGAAAAAAATGGAGGACTGTGTTGTTTGGCAACTCCCGTGAAATGGTCGTTCGACCCCAAATGGGGTCCCGACCCACAGGTGGAGAACCACTGGACTGGATGGTGGGGAATGGAAGGATTTATATTCTTTGACCAGCCGTCTCTCAACAGAGGGGGAAAGATAAGACATCATCTATCTCCAGTCTACCACACAGTCCTTTCAGCAGTTCCAAGAAGAATCCACACCCATTTGCCCTCCTCAGATGACCCTGAGGACACAGATAAGCCTCCAAGTGGCCTCAACGACTCTCTAAAAAGAACACAAATGACCAGCTGTCTGCAAGGAGTACAAATCCTTCCATTCCCCACCATCCAGTCGGCGCTGAAGAAGCTTCTCGGATGAGAAGGGAAACATCTTCAAAGAAAAATAAGAAAGTCCAGTTGCCTCCTGAAAAAGCATCTTTGCGGTAACGGTGCATCTTCCTTTGGCAGCTGGCAAAATTGTGAAGTCTGGGTCTCTTCTAAGGAAGTCACTGCTCTCCTTTTTTGAATTACGAAGTTGAAAGGGGTTGTTTTGGCACCGGGCTTAACTTTATCCATAATTGTTCTGCCTCTGGGCTGCCAGTTGATCGTTTCCGATGGCTGACTCTGTGGCTTTGAGAGGATCTACAGTTGGTGGAAGCTTCTTGGATGAGAAACGTCTTCAAGGAAAAACAATCTCCAGTTGCCTTTTGAAAAAAAACACCTTTGGGGCAACCAGGACCGGGACGACTGGAAACCTCCGTAGACAAACGAGTCTTGCAAACAAACGAGCATACAAGATAGAGAAAAAATTTTCCCTGCAAAGTTCTTCATTTCTAAGAGTTATTAACAAGATTCAATCAAGATCGGTGAGGTACTAATGCCACTTTATAAAGCCTTAGTAAGTCCACCCCTAGAATACTGCAACCAGGTTTGGTCACCACACTACAAAAAAGATGTCAAGACTCTAGGGCACACGTGTCAAAGGCCCAGGGGCTGGATGCGGCCCGCGAAGTGGTTTCATGTGGCCCACGAAGCCATCCTGGAAACAGTGAGGGAACGGCCCCCACTGCCTTGGCCCTGGCCCAGGTCGGTCGGGAGCCAATGTACAATTTTGTGGTGGCCATCTATGCTGAAACGCATTCAGTCTTAGCTCCACAAGACCATCTGGAAACAGCGAGGAACCAGCCCCTGCCGCGTCGGCCCCGGCCCTGGGTGCATGCTGGGGAGGTGTCCCCCTTTGTGAGGAATGAAGAAATGCACCATGCCTTGGCGCTTGCCCCGGTCCCACCCCCTTCTGCCAGAGACCCTCAGATCTGTCCCACTCCTGCCCAGGGCCCCACAGTCACCCTTGACATGAACGATGTAGTGCTGACCACACCCACCCAGTAGGCCACACCCACTCCATCCATGCCCACCCAGTAGACCGCACCCACTCTGGCCACACACACCCCGAAGGCAACCACAATACTGATGCGGCCCTCAATGAAATTGAGTTTGACACCCCTGATCTATAGTAAATGCAAAGAAGCAGCTCTTCAGATAAATACATCAATATAACTCATTCTTAGCTTAAATGCCATAACTGTAAACTTAGCTCTAGAAAGGGTGCAGAGAAGAGCAACAAGTATGATTAAGGGACTGGAGCTAAAACCTACAAAGAATGGTTACAGGAACTGGGCATGGTTGGTCTAGTGAAGAGAAGGACCAGGGGAGACCTGATAGCAGTGCTCCAATATTTGAGGGGCTGCCATAGAGAGGAGGGGGTCAACTTATTTTCCAAAGCACCTGAAGGCCAACAAGGAATAACCGATGGAAACTGATCAAGGAGAGATTCAACCTAGAAAGAATGAGAAATCTTCTGACAGTGAGAACCATCAACCAGTGGAACAGGAGTTGCCTTCAGAAGTTGTGGGAGCTTCATCACTGGAGGCCATCTGTCAGAAATGGGGTAGGGTCTCCTGCTTGGGCAGGAGGGGTTGGACTAGATGACCTCCAAGGTCCCTTCAAACTCTGTGATTCTACTTGCATGAGTAGTGGCACACTGGAGAGTCATCCGGTGGCGTCCGAGGAGCTGAGTCTGTAGCAGATTCGTGAGCCAGTCCAGGTTCAGAATCAAGGTGACAAGGTTCAGGAGTCAAGGCACATTGTGTGGGTTGTTGCCAAGGGACAGCTGGTGTTTGCTGCTCCGGTTTAATAGAAACAGTCCTGGTGTAGACCAGTCCTAGTGGACAATCACTTAAACATGAGCCAGCCGTGTGCTGCAGCTGCCAAAAAAGCCAACACAATGCTGGGCTGCATTAACAGAGGGATACAGTCGAGATCACATGAAGTATTAATACCACTTTACAAGGCCTTGGTAAGGCCACACTTGGAACACGGCATCCAGTTTTGGTCACCAGGATGTAAAAAAGACTCTAGAAAGAGTGCAGAGAAGAGCAACAAAGACGATCAGGGGACTGGAGGCTAAAACATATAAGGAACGGTTGCTGGAATTGGGGATGTCTACTTTAATGAAGAGAAGGATGAGGGGAGACATGATAGCAGTCTTCCAATATCTCAGGGGCTGCCCCAAAGAAGAGGGAGTCAAGCTATTCTCCAAAGCACCTGAGGGCAGGAGAAGAAGCAACGGATGGAAACTGATCAAGGAGAGAAGCAACCTAGAACTAAGGAGAAATTTCCTGACAGTTAGAACAATTAACCAGTGGAACAACCTGCCTCCAGAGATGGTGAATGTTCCAACACTGGAAGTTTTTAAGAAGAGTCTGGACAGCCATTTGTCTGAAATGGTATAGGGTTTCCTGCCTGAACAGGGCTTGGACTAGATGACCTCCAAGGTCCCTTCCAACTTTATTATTATTATGGATCATCATACAGTCAGCCAGATGTTCAGATTGGATTTGGCATTTTGTCTACCTATCGAGTCCTTACCCAGGACCTGGGATAGGCAGATGTGGATGTTTGATGGTATTACAGATATCGTCGCAGGATGGAAGCAGTTCCTAGTAAGGCCGCCTTTTGCAATTGACTAATAGCGAATTTGTCAATGCCAATGGTGTTCAAGTGGTGCTCCAGTTGGTTTGGGATTGCACCCAAGGAGCCTATGACTATTGGTACTACCCTTGCTTGCTTTTGCCACAGTCTTTCTATTTCTATTTGTAGGTCTTTGTATTTTGTTATCTTCTCCAGTTCTTTCTCTTCTATTCTGCTGTCTCCAGGCACTGCTACGTCCACTATCCAGACTTTTTTGTCTTTCTTCTTCTTCTTCTTCTTCTTCTTCTTCTTCTTCTTCTTCTTCTTCTTCTTCTTCTTCTTCTTCTTCTTCTTCTTCTTCTTCTTCTTCTTCTTCTTCTTCTTCTTCTTTCTTCTTCTTCTTCTTCTTCTTCTTCTTCTTCTTCTTCTTCTTCTTCTTCTTCTTCTTCTTCTTCTTCTTCTTCTTCTTCTTCTTCTTCTTCTTCTTCTTCTTCTTCTTCTTCTTCTTCTTCTTCTTCTTCTTCTTCTTCATCATCATTATTATTATTATTATTATTTAGCGGGGCAGGACTCCTTCCGTGCAAGGAGCTTCACGGAGTGCCTTTACTCTCCTCATTTTTCTTCTCCTTTCCTCTTCCAGGTGGGGTGGCTAACCAGGCCCCTAAGGAGAGCAGCAGGAGCGCAGCAGCAATGCAGGAGTTGACCATCACCAAGAGAACGTACGACATGATGGAAGGGAGGACCTCCAGGCTGATATCTGGACGTGAACTTTCCCCTGCTAATATAGAAGGTGGGATTTGACAAGCACCTTAAAAGCAGTTCTACAGTATGCACGGAACCCAGAATTTCCACTGCTAAGCAAGACTATTGTTGAGCGAGTTGTGCCCTACGTTACTACTTCTTTGCTACAGTTGTTAAGTGAACGAACCATACAGTCGTTAAGCAGATGTGACTTCCCCATGGACTTTGATAGTCGGAAGCCAGCTGGGGAGGTTGAAAATCATGATCGCACGACCTCTGGACATGCAACTGTCATAAATAACATGCCAGTTGCCAAACACCTGGATTTTGATCCCATGACCACGGGACGCTGCAACTGTCATAAACGTGAAAAGCGGCAATAAGTCATGGTTTTCAGTGCTGTTGTAGCATTGAGTGGTCACTAAATGAACAGATTGTAAGACAAGTACTAGCGCAGGGGTAGGCAACCTTGGCTCTTTTATGACTGGTGGACTTCAGCTCCCAGAATTCCTGAGCCAGCATGGCTCAGCTTGGAAACCTCTCCCTTTCCCCTCAGCATGGCTGGCTCAGGAATTCTGGGAGTTGAAGTCCACGAGTCATAAAAGAGCCAAGGTTGCCTACCCCTGGACTAGCAGTATTGATAAAAAATATTTAATTATTTCTTAGGGTATTGCCTCTACAGGGTAGAAACGGCAAAAATGTAGAAAGTTCCCCGGGAATTTTTCTTGAAAACAGACTCAACACTTGTCTTTGGTCGTTCCGTCTTAACCAGAGCCACTGTGGGGAATTTTTGAAAGAAGTTTCAAAATAGGCATAGTTTTTTGGGATGGCAGAATTTGGAGACCTGGTTGCAGCAAATGTGTTTTAAAAACAACAAGAACAAAAAAAAAAAAAAAACCCTAGATCCTTTTAATCTGTTTTTCTACGGTCTGCTTTTCAGGGTATTCAAAACCTAAAATACTTCCATCTTTTTTTTAAAAAAAGAATTTTATTGGATTTTATAGGGTTAGGAATAAAATGGGGTTGGGAATGGGGTTACGGTTTAAACTGGGGTTGGGCTAGGGTTTGGGATTAGGACAGGGTTAGGGTCAACATTGGGGTGGTCCCCCAATAACATTTTCAATATTTTGCAAACAGAATATTGTCTGGATATGTATAGTTAACAATAATTACTACAGTAATAGATAATAGTAGTGGGTATAATTGGTTATCATAGACAGTATTAATTAATCAATCCATAACATTCTTCTTACTGGTATGTATTCAAAATAACATATCACCTTCGTTTCTCCCTAATTTGTTTTCCTAGCCATTGATAGAAATTATCCCATGTTCTAAAGTAAACTGAATCTTCTTTCTCTTTAATCGCTAAAGTCAATCGATCCATTGCTGCACATTCTAAAATTTTCTTGATTAATACTTCTTCAGTTGGCAAATTTTCATTTTTCCAATATTGGGCAAATGCAATTCTCGCTGCTGTTAATACACGTAATATTAAATGTTCACTCTCCTTCTCATAATTAGCTCCCAATACTCCTAACAAAAACAGTTCTGGTTTAAAATCTTATCTGTTTTTTAGTCATCTTTTCCAACCACGCATGTATCTTAACCCAAAACCTTTTTTGCTTTAGGATATGTCCACCAGATATGATAATAAGTACCTGGCCTTTGTTTACATTTCCAACAGTTACTTCCATCTTGATGAAAGAAAGATTGACATGCTTGGAGATATCGTTGTTTTAATTTTATTTTCTTGGTTGTGTGTGTGTGTGTGTGTGTGTGTGTGTCATTTTAGGTTTAATGGGCCGAACCATGCCTCCCGAAAGACACAGTCCTCTCAACTTAAAGGAACCACATCACATCCGAGGCTCCATCACGCAAGGTAATCACGCAAGGAAGGTAATACTTTCTTGGTATCCATTGTCCACCCAAGCTTAACGCTGGTTGATTCTTCTAAGTCAAGGAAGAAACAAGGTGGAAAGATGTCTCATTTAGCTTGTCTAGAACAGGGCTTTTCAACCAGTGGTACGGGTACCACCTGTGGTACATTGGCACCTGGCAGGTGGTACGTGACCATCCTAGAAAAGTGGTAGTGGGGAAGGGGAATGAGCTGAACCGGTGGCAGCACCGCACAAGCCTGAGTGAGAGACGGCTGGAGCCGCAGGGCTGTCGGGGCTCAGTGGAAGCGCCAGGATCAGTGCCGCTTTCCAGCTGATCAGCGCTTCTTCAGGGCTGTCAGGGCTCAGCGGAAGCGCCAGGATCAGCGCCAGGCTCCAGCTGGAGCTCGGCGCTGATCCAGGCGCTTCTGCTGAGCCCAGAAGAAGCGCCAATCAGCTGGAATGTTGCAGCATCTCCAGGGTCTTGTGATTTACATTCAGATGCTTGGCAACTGATTCGTATTTATGACGGTCACAGTGTCCCAAGGTCATGTGAAGTGAACAAAACCTGCTGCAACCACCCAGCAGATGGGGGGAATAAAAACCAAACACCCCCCACCCCACCCCCGCTGCCAATCCTGAACAGAAATTCTCTCAACAATGAAAACCTTGGACAGGAGGAAGAGCGCGGCCGGGTGGGCAGGCAGGTGTCTTGCTCAGCTGTGGCTTGGGGGGCACTTTTTTCAGTGCCATTGTAACTTCAAACAGTCACTAAGCGAACTGTTGTAAGTCGAGGACTACCTGTACTTTATCACTTTTTTCCTTTTTTTGGGGGGGGTCATCAAGTTTTTGACGCCTTGCTGGGCAACTGGTGGTCCTCAGATGTTGCCATATCCTAAAAGTGGTACAATGGGTGACAAGGTTGAAAAGCCCTGATCTAGAACAGGGGACTCCAAACAGCAACTTTAAGACTTGTGGACCAACTCCCAGAGTTCCCCAGCCAGCATAAGTTCTAGTCCGACCTTAGGCCTGAAAGCAGGCTGGGTGACTTTGGGCCAATCATCAGGTCAGCTCTAGTTCTGGCTGGAGAACTCAGGGAGTTGAAGTCCACATATCCTGAATCTGCCAAGGTTGGACATCCCTGGTCTAAGGTAATGTCTTCTTGCTGGCTGGGGAATTCTTAAAAAGTTTCCATGTTTGGAGGCCCCTGATCTTAGAGCAGTGGTTCTCAACCTGTGGGTCGGGACCCCATTTGGGGTCGAACGACCATTTCACAGGGGTCACCAAACAACGCAGTCCGCCATTTTCTTCCCCCTTTTCCTTAGCTGTGCTACTCCCTTTTATTCTATTGGCTTTTGAAAGCCAATAGAAGAGACTCTCTTGAATAGAGTCTAATTCTATTGGCTTTCAAAAGCCAATAGGAATTGTCCAGGCTGTCTCTGCCCTGCTGAGCCCGCCAAAAGTCCCATTCTGCAAACGGTGCTGCACCAGTTGAGTAGTCCTCGACTTACGACCGGTTGAGTAGTCCTCGACTTACGACCGGTTGGGGGTCGCGGCATTAAAAAGGTTGAGAACCACTCTCTTAGAGGGAAGGCGAAGATGACTTGACAGGTCCTCTCTGTGTGTTTCTCCTTTAGGAATTCCTAGATCCTACGTGGAATCGCCAGAGGACTATCCCCGAAGAGAAGCCAAGCAACTCAAGAGGGAGAACACACCACCGAGGGACTTACCAGAAGCCTACAAGGTCAGGAGCCACGAGTCCCTCACTCCGTTGAAGCTGAAAGCGGTCCACGAAGGGCTGGTCACCACGGTGAAGGAAGCCGGGCGATCAATTCATGAAATCCCAAAGGAGGATCTTCGTCGCACGCCCGATCTCTCTCTGATGGCCCGGCCCATTAAGGAAGGGTCGATTACCCAGGTATCTCACGTGGCTTGAAATAAATCAAATTTTTATTACACTCATAGGAAGGGAATCCTCGACCTGAAGGGTCGATTACCCAGGTATCTCACATGGCTTGAAATAAATCAAATTTTTATTACACTCATAGGAAGGGAATCCTCAACCTAACAACCATTTGCTTAGGGACTATTCAAAGTTACAACAGCATCGGGGGGGGAGTGGCTTACAACTGGTCCCCAGCTTAACGACCGTTACAACATCATTACGGTCACATAATCGAAATTTGAGTGCTGGGCAATCAGGATGATTTATGGCAGTTGCAGGCCTCTTGGGATCACACAATCCCCATTTGCGACTTTCCCTGGCACCTTCCGACCAGCAAGTTGATGGGGAAGGACGGATTAGCTTACTGACTGCATGATTCACTTAACGGCTGCGGTAATTTGCTTAAAAACGGGGGGGGGGGGAAAGGGAAGCTTGCAAAACTGGGCATGGCTCATTCAACATCCACCTTGTTTAGCAATGTAAATTCTGGTCCCGATGATAATCGTAAGTTGAGGATGGCCCGTATTTGAAATGAAAGAATTGCATGGATAAAAAGAGAGGCCGCGTTGTTGCGTGTCGGGCCGCCTTAAGCCAATCAAAAACGTGTCGATAAGCGTTCTCCTTTCTTTTAATTAAAAAAAAAAACCCCGAGTTGGCCATTTCTTGGTGACCTAGGACCCCAGCTGCCCAGCACAATGGAGGGGGCGCATTCCTTCATTTCAATTAACCCCCAACTTGACCCACGGGAGATTTAACCACGAGCTTCATTCAAGTAGAGTAAACAGATGGTTTTTAACTTCTCCTTGGAGATCTGCCACGGTTAGTTTGCACGAGGCTGAATTATGGCTTGGCATTACACCAAACGGCACTCCGCCTGTTCCAAAACTGCCAAATGTGATCTATCGCCGTCGGTGGATTTGAATATAGGCTTCTCTGCTGGGGTGCTTCGGCCTTGAAGCTCTGGGTCTGTTTGCAAGAAAACGTTCTCCTAGTTCCAGATTCCCAAAAACAATGCTTGGACCACATCCACTTTTGTTGGCTGGTAAAATTGGGGTGTGTGTGTGTGTGATTGTTTCCATAGCAACAGGATCGGGGTGATTCCCAGGCTTTGGGGTAACAGATGACTGGATTCGTGTAGCAGTTTGGGCGTCCTTTGCTTTTGGATTCTATATTAGATAATAAGAAAAGGTCCATATGAGCAGAGATGATTAGGGGACTGGAGGCTAAAGCATATGAAGAACAGTTGCTGGAATTGGGTATGTCTTGTCCAGGGGTAGGCAACCTTGGCTCTTTTATGACTTGTGGACTTCAACTCCCAGAATTCCTGAGCCATCCATGCTGAGGGGAAAGGGAGAGCTTTCCAAGCTGAGCCAAGCTGGCTCAAGAATTCTGAGAGTTGAAGTCCACGAGTCATAAAAGAACCAAGGTTGCCTACCCCTGGTCTAGTCTAATGAAGAGAAGGACTAGGGATGACCTCATAGCAGTGTTCCAACATTTGAGGGGTTGTCACAAGGAAGAGGGGCTCATCCTATTCTCCAAAAGACCTGAAGGCAGAACAAGAAGGTCCCTTCCAACTCTTGTTATTCTGTTCTACTCCTTTGATGATCTTCAGAGACTTGAAGAATGTCAGAAGAACGCCTTTTTCTAGCTTGTTCTACGTTTCCATAAGTATTTAGCTTGGTCTAGCTCAATGTTTCTCAACCTTGACTATTTTAAGGCTTGTGGACTTCAACTCCCAGAATTCCACAGCCAGCATTGCTGGCTGTGGAATTCTGGGAGTTGAAGTCCACATGCCTTAAAATGGTCAAGGTTGAGAAACTCTGGTCTAGCTGGTAATACTTTATAATGCCTTGTTAAGGCCACACTTAGAATAATGAATCCAGTTTTGGTCACCACGATATATATAAAAAAAGATGTTGAGACTCTAGAAAGAGTGCAGAGAGGAACAACAAAGATGATCAGGGGACTGGAGGCTAAAACATATAAGGAACGGCTGCTGGAATTGGGTATGTCTAGTTTAATGAAGAGAAGGACGAGGGGGGACATGATAACAGGGTTCCAGTATCTCAGGGGCTGCCCCAAAGAAGAGGGAGTCAAGCTATTCTCCAAAGCACCTGAAGGCAGGACAAGAAGCAACAGATGGAAACTCATCAAGGAGAGAAGCAACCTGGAACTAAAAAGGAATTTCCCAACAGTTGGAACAATTAACCAGTGGAACAACCTGCCTCCAGAAGCAATGAATGCTCCAACACTGGACATTTTTAAGAAGAGACTGGACAACAACTTGAAATGGTATAGGGATTCCTGCCTGAGCAGGGGGTTGGACTAGGTGACCTCCAAGGTCCCCTCCAACTTTATTATTCTGTATTCTGTGCAGAGCATCTCTCTAATAGAGCCCAGCTTATCTAAACTGAATTATCTTTAAAGAAAAAAGCTGTTTTTTCCCCACTTGGAAATTTCTTCAGCTTTCTTCGAAGCTTACCTGAGTTTCCTTAAAAGAAAATAAAATGCTGGAGCACAGCATCCTCCTTCATTTTGCATTTCTCTCTAACTGTAAGGTAAATATGGATTGCATTTTTAATACCTAACCGTCAACCAGTTGGGTCTATCTACCTTCCAGTTCTAGACTGCAACCCATGGTTTGCACAAACCCTAACTTAGAAGCTAGCGTTTCGACTGTTGATGTTCGTGAGACTTCGGGATGGCTTATTGAGTTGGGTTGAGAGTGTTGTGGGAGCAGAACAGATATGAATTGGGCTTTGTCAGTGGATGGGGCCTCACAAGCAAGCACAGGTCTGTCCTATCCATTCATTCCAAACCAAGGCTGTTGATTTAAATCCTAGACCCGTGGTGGCAAACCTATGGCATGCGTGCCACAGGTGGCACGCAGAGCCCTCTCTGTGGGCATGCACACTGTTACCCCAGTCCTAGGCCTTCACCTGGGTTTTATAAAAGCTTTTCGCATTAGGCCTCCGCCGCCGTGTGCAAAAAAAAAAGATTCAATCAATTTCAACTTCTTGCGGGGGTAAAAAAAGATCTCGCAAAGTTGGAATAGATTGATTGAACTTTTTAGTCCCACCCAGTCTGCCGTTACCACCACAGCCACGCCCACCCAGTGGGCCACACCCACCCAATGGACCATGCCCACCCGGCACCCGATGATACATAAGTGGGTTTTGGGTTGCAGTTTGGGTACTCGGTCCCTAAAAGGTTCGCCATCACTGTCCTAGACCAAAGCAAAGCTGAGTTTTCTTAGTTGGGCTTGAACCCAGAAGATGCTCCAAAATAAGAGTTTCTCTTGGTGGGAGAACTTCTCAGAAGGTGGAAGCTCCTGGACCACCATGTCCCAAAGACGTTCTCGTTTGAGGGTGTTCCAACCCATCGAATGCAGCGTGTGAATTAAAATTAAACCAATCCATGAATTGTGGCATGTTAACTTAGCTTGGTCCTGTCCTTCGTCTGCCAGCTTATTGATCCTTCTTTTCGTCTCTCGCTTCCAGGGTACTCCGCTGAAATACGACACAAACACATCCACAAATACCAAAAAGCACGACGTCCGGTCTATTATTGGCAGCCCCAGTAGGAATTTCCATCCCATGCTCCCAATGGAGGCCATGCAGGACCCAAGGACGCTGGAAAGAGCTTACGAGGACAATTTGAAAAACAGGCCCAGCCCAGTGACGAACTCTGGTGGCTCCATCACGCGGGGAGCCCCCATGATTATTTCTGAGCCGGGGAAACCTCGCCACAGCCCCCTTGCTTACGAGGACCACCAGACAGCCCACGGGGCAGCTTATGGAGGTCACTTGCACCGAGGGTCCCCTGTCTCCACAAGAGAGGCAGCACCCAGGCAACATGAAGGTCAGCCATCTTGCTTGTTCTTGGGGACTTGTGTGGGAGTGCCGTGCTTCTTCTGTTGACCCTTTTTGAGATGGTCTGCTTGGTTCTAGAACTCAAGGTATTTCAGCACAGCTTTCTACAGAAAGACATCTGAGGCTTGGAGATTCTGCAGCCCCCACTCTTGGTCATGTTTCAAGCATAGCATGGCAATTCTCAGGAATGGTGGGTGGCGGTTTCTTCAAGGAAGCCAATATGAGGGCAGTTCGGAAACAGACCTCCGTTTGGTTATGAATGACAGACATCCACAGATACAGAACGTCTATTATATTTAAAAAAATTTATTAACAGTTACAAAATAAACCCAATAACCCTCACCCCACCCCCCACCCCACCCCACTTCCCGGAGCCAAATACACGGTATATCAAACATATTAAACATAATCTAACTAAGTTAACAAATATACTAATCATAAGCTAAACAAGTTTAACAATTTATACAACAATTAATATCATACTTAAAACTTAACTCCCTTTAAACCTTATTATTAATAATACTTAAAAAAAACAGAACGTCTATTATAGGCACTAGAAAACTACAACATTACATGACT
The DNA here is from genome assembly GCF_016545835.1 of Crotalus tigris. NCBI lineage: Eukaryota > Metazoa > Chordata > Lepidosauria > Squamata > Viperidae > Crotalus > Crotalus tigris. The sequence goes on along the minus strand of NW_024097260.1, from coordinate 519,587 downwards.
TTTGTCTGAAATGGAATAGGGTTTCTGCCTGAGCAGGGGGTTGGACTAGATGACCTCCAAGGTCCCTTCCAACTTTATTATTATTATCATTATTATTATTGATCATCGCACAGTCAGCCAGATGTTCAGACTGGGTTTGGCATTTTTGTCTATCTATCGAGTCCTTACCCAGGACCTGGGATAAGCGGATGTGGATGTTTGATGGTATTACAGGTATCGTCGCAGGATGGAAGCAGTTCCTAGTAAGGCCGCCTTTTGCAATTGACTAATAGCGAATTTGTCAATGCCAATGGTGTTCAAGTGGTGCTCCAGTTGTTTAGGGATTGCACCCAAGGCGCCTATGACTATTGGTACTACCCTTGCTTGCTTTTGCCACAGTCTTTCTATTTCTATTTGTAGGACTTTGTATTTTGTTCTCCAGTTCTTTCTCGTCTATTCTGCTGTCTCCAGGCACTGCCACATCCACTATCTATTATTACTATTACTATTATTATTATTATTATTATTACCGCCATTCAGATTGAGGCACTTGTTGTAACGTCTTAGTAGTCTCTTGACGCCAAATCTGGACTATGGGATGTGTATGTGTGACCAAAAACATCCCAATGGAACTGCTTCAAAAGTTCTTGGGTGCTTCTAGTGGTGTGCAGGCGAGCATTATCATGAACCAACACCACACTGGAAGTGACACCATAGAAAATCCTGCCAAATGTGAAGATGCAAAGGAGGACGGCTAGTGAAGTTCACGGAGTGTGGTTCGACCATCAGTTCAGACGTCTACTGTGAAACGTTACAAAAACTCAGAGGAGCCATCCATAACATGCATCGGGGCAGGCTGACTTCCAGTGTGGTGTTGGTTCACGACAATGCTCGGGCGCATACCGCTAGACGCACTCAAGAACTTTCGAAGCCGTTCCGTTGGGATGTTTTTGATCACACACACCTCCCCCCAATAGCCCAGATTTGGCACTGAGCGACTAGGACTAAGAAATTTCAAACCTTGTAAGATGTTGTGACAAGTGCCTCAACTTGAATGGCGATTATGTCGAAAAGTCATGTCACGTTGTAATTTTCTAATGTGTATAATAAAGTTCTGTATCTGCGAGTGTCTTGTCACAGATAACCAAACGGAGGTTTTATTTCCAAATTGCCCTCGTATCTACTTAATTGGAGGGGTCCTTGGTGCTCTCTGAGCTTGGTTGTTTCCTTGCAGACGTTTCATGACCCAACTAGGGAACCTCATCAGTGCTATCAAGCTCTGAAAACACTAAGGACCTCACAATTCAACCCTAACCTACAAAATATTTTCTTCTTTTGATGTGCTTCAACAGGGAGCATCACTGCTGGGAAACCCGTGTCTCAAGAAAGGAAGGTCACAACCACCTCCAGAGATATCACCAGCTCCAAGTCTCCTCATACCCCACTTCCAGACCACCATCACCCGATGTCTCCGTATGAGCATCTGCTCCGCGGAACAAGCGGCATGGATCTATACAGAGGCCACATTCCACTGACCTTTGACCCCGCGGCCATTCCCCGAGGGATACCCTTAGAAGCAGGTAGGAGGAGGATGAAAAGTCCATAAACCATCATCTGGCGGGTCGGTGCAGGTGGCATCTGGATCCCCCAAAATTGTCCCGCATGTATCCGAATTTACAGCCCAAATGTTGAAGATGTGGAAGTTTAGATGCAACCTATTTTCACATCTGGTGGACCTGTAGAGATATAAAAGCTTTTGGGATTAAGATTTGGTGGAATATTCAAAAGGTTTTTAAGAGAAAGCTAAAGTTTACTCCGCAGTTATTTTTGTTGGGTGTTATTGTAGATTTTGATGTTAAAGAAATCAACTTGATGTTGAATCTTATAACAGCTGCAAGACTACTGGTGGGGCAATATTGGAAGAATTTTTTTTTTTGCCTACTATGGAAGAATGGATACTTAAGGTGTCTAATTTAGCAGAAATGGTGAAAATCTCTGCCTATTTGAAGGACCACTCACAAGAAAAATATATTATGGTTTGGAGAAGATGGACTGATTACATGCAAAAGAAATATGAAACTGAAAAGTATTATCTTGCATATGAGTAGATTTTAGATAATTATTAATAGTTTTAATTATATTATTATTTTTGTTTATAATTCGTTAATACTTGTCTTGAAAAGGAGTTAAAGTGTGTTATGGTTTTGATTGATAGTATAGTTGGTTAATGTTAGTTAGATTATGTTTGTTTATTTGTTAGCCTGTAGTCAGCTCTGGGAAGTGGGGGGGGAAGGGGTGGGGGGGTTATATTGTATTAAATTTGTAAAACTTTTAATAAATAAAAAAAAATAAGTTGGAGGTGCATGAAGAGTTTAGCAGCAATCTGGACAGTGGGTTCTCCTCCAGCATGGTATAGTTGCACTTAGATCTAGAACAGTGTTTCTCAACCTTGACCATTTTAAGGCATGTGGATTTCAGCTCCCAGAATTCCACAGCCAGCATTGGCTCTGGGAAATAGTAGGGAAAGGATCTGGAAGACCTTAAGTGGAGCTTTATGGAGATCCTGCGAGGTTGGATGTAAATGTTCTAAAACGAGATCTGGAGTATGTAGAAGTGGACCTTCTTCATCTCTGCTTGATTCAACAGCTGCCTATTACTTGCCGAGGCACCTTGCTCCTGGTCCTACGTATCCCCATCTCTACCCGCCTTACCTCATCCGTGGCTACCCGGACACTGCCGCCATGGAGAACAGACAGACCATCATCAACGACTACATCACCTCCCAACAGATGCACCACAACGCTGCCACTGCTACTACCATGGCTCAGAGAGTCGATCTCCTCCGAGGCTTGTCGTCACGAGAGCCTTCCATGGCTCTCAACTATGCAGCAGGTCTGGAATCCGTGGGGTGCCCCGGTGGGAGGGGAAGCCATGTTGGAGACTTGGTTGCACAAACACCCATGAGACGGTGGATGGTGATGGGTCTGAGACAAGACACAATGATTTAGAACAGCGGTTCTCAACCTGTGGGTCGCGACCCCATTTGGGGTCGATCGACCATTTCACGGGGGTCGCCAAGTAGGGCTGTCCGCCATTTTTTTCCCCCTTTTCCGGCGGGTGCCTTACCTCCCTTGGGCTGGGCCAGCTGGTGGCCTAGCCGGTGGTCGGCCTGCTCCGTCTCTGCCACTTGCCAGCTACGCCTCGGCCGGTGCAGGGGGCGGCATCACGCATGCGCGGCGCTCGCGGGCAGGGAAAGTCCTCGACTTACGACCGGTTGGGTAGTCCTCAACTTACAACTGGTTTAGTCCTCGACTTACGACCGGTTGGGGGTTGCGGCATTAAACTGATTTAGAAGAATGACTTCCATCAATTGTGTTTGCTCCGGGTTGTGCTTTTATGGGAACAGAGATCAAGCAGAGCCTCTACTGGCTGTAGAGCGGGGGTCCTCAACCCCTGTGCTGTGGACCATTCGGAACTGGGCCATGGAAGTGGTGGGCAAGTGCCGCACGCAGCTCCACTTGAATGAATGGCGAGCGAGCGTGCCCCTGGCAGATCCATTTGTGCAAGTGGCGTACGTGCGTGTCCGCTGCTCACGCAAATGGAGCTGCATGCACACACACTCACTGCTTACATAGAGCTATCCCCTCTCTCCCCCCTCCCGCTGGTCCACAAAGCCAGGAAGTTTGAGGAACGCTGCTGTAGAGGACAATGTTAGCTTGATGGTTCTTCGCCCTACAGTCTTAAGCCATCTTTAAAAGCAACACCTTTTTTGGGTCTGGGACAATTTGCCGCAGCCGATTCGCTTTGGGACAACTCAATGTTGTATTAATCATTCATTTACTTTCATTATTGGTGACCACGCTTTTGTCAAAATTAATGTAACTCTCGTATTTCTGGGTTGACTTTATTTTAATATCATTGGCCACTGTTCTGCCAATGTCCTGTATTTGTTGTATTGTTCTGCAACAAGTTGCCCAGGCCAAGTGGTCCCATTCTGTCTTTCTTTGCCAGTTGTTCATTCTCAGCACAGCTGTTGGTTTGTTTTGGCCACAAGATTCTTCTTGAAGTGAGCCCCGTGGCATCAGCTGACTCTTAAAGAGAAGAAACATACACACACCCAACGGAAGCAAAAACTCAAGAGAATTCAGAGCAGACCAGCCTGACAAACTTAAGCGCCATGGCCTTAAGGAGGACCCTGCCCCACTGTGCTCCCCCTTCTGTTCCTAACCAACTTCTCCTTTTCCCCAGCAGGGATAATTGACCTGTCTCAAGTACCACACCTCCCTGTGCTCGTGCCCCCCACCCCGGGCACCTCTGCAGCCTCCATGGACCGGATCACCTACATGCACAGCGCTGCCCAGCCTTTCAGCAGCCGACACAGTAGCTCACCCCTGTCTCCAGGTGAGTCAGCAGGGAACCAAGAGCCTGAAGGATGTGAGATGATGCTTCCAAATAGCCTTCTTTGGGAACTGCCTGGCAAGGAGATCCACCTTGTTTACAGGTGAAAGGGTCCAGAGAGGAAGAATGGAGGTAAACGAGAACAAGAGAAGACAAGCTGGAAGGAAGAAGGCTGTGTTCTAGTCCAGGGCTTTTCAATCTCCGTGGCATTGGTGATACCGCAGACACAAATTGCAGCGGGTTCTTGATTTAACACCTACAATTTGGGTTGCTCAAGTCAGGGCTTTTCAGCCTTTTCACCCACTGTACCACTTTTGGGATATGGCAACATCCGAGGACCACCAGTCGCCTAGCAAGGGGTCAAAAACTTGATGACCCCCCCCCAAAAAAGGAAAAAAGTGATAAAGTACAGGTAGTCCTCGACTTACAACAGTTCACTTAAGGACTGTTTGAAGTTACAATGGCATTGAAAAAAGTGCCCCCCAAGCCACAGCCGAGCAAGACACCTGCCCGCCTACCCGGCCGCACTCTTCCTCCTGTCTGAGGTTTTCATTGTTGTGAGCATTTCTGTTGAGGATTGGCAGCGGAGGTGGGGTGGGGGGGGTGTTTGGCTTTTATTCCCCCCCCCCAGTCTGCTGGGTGGTTGCAGCAGGTTTTGGTCACTTCACATGACCCTGGGACACGCTGACCGTCATAAATATGAATCGGTTGCCAAGCATCTGAATGTAAATCACAAGACCCTGGAGATGCTGCAACATTCCAGCTGATCGGCGCTTCTTCTGGGCTCAGCAGAAGGGCCAGGATCAGCACCGAGCTCCAGCTGGAGCCTGACACTGATCCTGGCGCTTCCACTGAGCCCTGACAGCCCTGCAGCTCCAGCCATCTCTCACTCAGGCTTGTGCGGTGCTGCCACCAGTTCAGCTCCTTCCCCTCCCTCACTACCCCTTTTCTAGGATGGTCGCGTACCACCTGCCAGGTGCCAATGGACCACAGGTGGTACCCGTACCACTGGTTGAAAAGCCCTGTTCTAGATCGGCTGAAGGAAGTAGGGGATGGTTTGTTGGAGAAGAAAAGTAGATGAGGGACCAGCAGGTCCAAATCAACTGGATTTGGGGGTTGCTGGAACCAGTTTTATCATCCTGAGAGGTTCAGAACCGTCTTGTGGCTGCTTGGTATCACCCAAATAAATAAATTAAAAAAACCCACAAGCCACGGTTTTAGGTTAACCCAGAGTTAAGGATGATTGCGTCTGACTGCCCATGTTCAAGAACCCTTTAATCCTGGACGAGCGTGTTAGGACCACGTGTGTGGCAATATTTTGAACATAAAGTTTAGGGAAGGGAAAGAATAAAGAATGCAAAGATGAAATAGGCTACTAAAAAAAGAACAAGGCAAAGCAGAGGAAGGAGGATGAAGTGGACTACCAGAATTTCATTCAGATCTGAAGACTTCAGGTTTTTGAGTTCCCTACCAATGTTCTGCATTCTGGGTTTTAATTGAAGACAATATTTGTAACTCGGGGTTGAATGTTGTGGAGTCCTTAGTGCTCTCTGAGCTTGGTGGTGTTCTTGTAGACCCAATCAAGGAACATCATCAGTACATGAAGGGGAGTGAGGTTTGTGGAGAGGAAGGAAGAGGATAAGGAAAAGGACTTTATAGTTTTCTTGGAGACGTTTCTTTTTTTTTTTTAAATAACTTTTTATTTTTCCAAACTCTCCCCCATACATATACCGTAATATTTATCAGACGTTAACATACAGTCTTTTAACATTCATATATAAGGTACTTTTAATAAAATGCAATAAATACATACATATGACTTTTGGTGTTGCTCGCCCATTTCCCCTTTCACCGTATCCACACTCCTTCTTCTCTACCTTCTTTCTCCCTTTCTTCTCTTCCCTACTTCCCTCTTCTTCCTCTCCTCTTCTCTTTCCTTCACCACTCTCCTCCCCCTTTTCCCCCACTTTTCCTCTTCTCCTCCAACCTTCCTACTTCCTTCTCCCCTCCTTTACTCTTTTCTCTCTCCTCTCCTTTCTTCATCCCTCTTCAGATACAATTCAGGGGTAATGTCCGAGCAACTCCTCTCTCCAAATTTCTCTATCTGTATTATATACAATAAGATTAATACTTCTATTTATCTAACCTTCTCGGTATATACTTCTATAAACATTTATACAACCTCCAGTTATTCAATACTGTGTCGCCTGGGTCTCCCTCCTTATCTCTTGCAGACATTTCATGACCCAACTGAGTTATATTATCAGTGCTAGAAGGGAATGGGGTTTCAGAAGAGGAGGAGGAGGAGGAGGAAAGGACTGTGGGGTCCTTGGTGTTCCCTGAACTGTATGGTTTTCTTGCAGACGTTTCATGACCCAACTGAGTTATATTATCAGTGCTAGAAGGGAATGGGGTTTCTGAGGAGGAGGAGGAGGAGGAGGAGAGGAGGAAAGGACTGTGGGGTCCTTGGTGTTCCCTGAACTGTATGGTTTTCTTGCAGACGTATCATGACCCAACTGAGTTATATTATCAGTGCTAGAAGGGAATGGGGTTTCTGAAGAGGAGGAGGAGGAGGAGGAGGAGGAGGAGGAGGAGGAGGAGGAGGAGGAGGAGGAGGAGGAGGAGGAGGAAAGGACTGTGGGGTCCTTGGTGTTCCCTGAACTGTATGGTTTTCTTGCAGACGTTTCATGACCCAACTGAGTTACATTATTAGTGTTCTTTAAGCTGGGAGGGCATCAAGGACCTTACAATTCTGGGCTTTAACAGATTTTTCAAGCTGAATGCTTTTTTTTTGCTGGACATCGATGGTGGATGAAATAGCAAAGCAGCTCTAGAGCGCCTTATCCACAGTGGGGGAAAAAAAACAGCCTGTGCTTCACAGGTACCCCTGCACATTTACCCAAGACGGGACCCTCGGTTTCCGAACGGGAGCAAGAACGGGACCGTGAAAAGGAACGCAAGAAATCGGTTGTGACCAGCACAGCCACGGTGGAGCACGCGCCCATCTGGAGGCCAGGTTTGTTCATGAGCAGAGGTCCACCACCTCGGACAGGGAGGAGAGGGGCCTCGGCACCGTCTCATTTTGCCTCCGTTCCATCTTTTACGACAGGCACCGAGCACAGCAGTGGCTGTACATCCGCACACTCTCATAAACACTCCCCGGTTTCCCCTCGCGCACAGGAGAACATTCAGCAGCGGCCCAGTGTGTTGCACAACACCAACATGAAGATCATCTCCTCGGAAGGCCTCACTTCCTCCATCTTGCGGTAGGTCAAATTCCAGAAAGGCGGAAGTGCGTTATTCTCGACATACATCCACGGTACAAAATGGACCATGCACAGCGCAGATTCTGGGTTGGTTGCTTGTCGGTTGTCGTCATTTCTTGGTTTGTCACACCGTCAGGATCAAGCGCGAGAAATTGGAAAATCCAGGCAGTTCAAATGTATACAGGTAGCCCTCGTATACAGGTAGCCCTCAACATAACGACCACAGTTGACTCCAAAATTTCTCTTGCTAAGTGAGATATTTGTTAAGTGAACTTTGCCCCATTTTACGACCTTTTTGGCCACAGTTGTTAAGTTAGTGGCCCAGTTGTTAAGTGAATCTGGCTTCCCCGTTGACTTTGCTTATCATACGGTCACAAAAGGGGATCATGTCACCCCAGGACACAGCAGCCATGATAAATATGAGTCAGTTGCCTTGTGTCTGAATTTTGATCATGTGATCATGGGGATGCTGCAACGGTTGTCAGTGTGAAAAACGGTCGTTAGTCACTTGTCAGTGCTGTTGTAACTCTGAACAGTCACTAAATGAACTGTTGGAGGTTGAGGACTCTCTGTGTAATGATTGCAAGCTTAGGCTGTCTACAAGAATCTGAGCTACTAAGGGTCAAAGCAAATTGGTGGTAGAGAAGAGTCAGCGGAATTCAAGGTGAGCGGGGCTTAGATCTGTCATGGGTGCAGGGACTCAAGCCTGATGACACGTTTGACCCCTCAGGCTCAGCCTGGTCATCTACACTCAGCCACATGTTCAGATTGGATTTGGCAATTTTATCCACCTAGTCCAGGGGTAGGCAACCTTTGCTCTTTTATGACTTGTGGACTTCAACTCCCTGACCTAGTCAGTCCAAGGACCTGGGATAGGCAGATGTTGTTTGATGAGGTTCAAGGTGATCGTTGTAGGTCAGTGATGGCGAACCTTTTAGAGACCGAGTGCCCAAACTGCAACCCAAAACCCACTTTTGCATCGTCGAGTGCCGGGTGGGCATGGCCCATTGGCTGAGTGTTGCCAGTTGGGTGGGCATGGCAAATTGAGTGGGCATGTCTGTGGTGATAATGGCAGACTGGGTGGGACTAAAAAGTTCAATCAATCAATTCCAACTTTGCAAGATCTTTTTTTTCCCGCGAGAAGTTGAAATTGACTGATTGAACCTTTTTTTTTTTTTTTTTTGCACACGGTGGCCTAAAGTGAAAAGGTTTTATAAAACCCAGCTGAAGGCCTAGGACTGGGGCGACGGCACGTGTGCCCACAGAGAGGGCTCTGAATGCTGCCTCTGGCACCCGTGCCATAGGTTCGCCACCACTGTTGTAGGTTATCAGCTGTTCTGGGTCAAGCTGCGGTTTGCAATTGACCGATGGTTCTTTTATAGCTTTCTTTTCCTGCAAAGATTCAGACCCTTGGATGGAATACGGCTTATAGGCAAAATCCTAGGGTGCTTAACATGCAAATTCTGGATGTTAGTATAGGGAGGGGAATCTGTTGGAAATTAAGCCCGTTTTTGCTCCTTCTCCCCTAGATGCTTTTCAGTCGCAGACCCCAAATTATAATCCAGCCAAGAAAAACTGCCTGGCCCCAGATTCTCCATAGTACAGCCTCTCTGTAGGTCAGTTTCCATCTTATACTTGCAAGTTTGGAGACAATCTAGTCCAACCCCAAGCAGGAAACCCTACACCATTCCAGACAATGGATGTCTACTCTCTTCGTAACCATCTCCAGTGTTGGAGCACCCACAACTTCTCAGTGTGTCCTTGCACAAATCCAGGACTTGAATAACCCCATAACTACATTCTGCTTGACACCCTTTTGCAAAAGATGGGGGGTATTCCCTTCTCCTCCTCCAGGAGATCTCTTAACGTGGTCTTTCTGCTTCGCAGATCCTCTTCTTCTTCCTCTTCATCCACTGCCACCACGTCCCCAGCCTGCTCCTCCAGCTTCTGTCCGGCATCGGCGTTGCGCAGCTCCCTAAGCGGCGTGGACAGCTACGCCTCGGTGGTGGAATCGGCCCACGCGCAGAAGGAGGTCTCGTCCTCCAGGACCCAGGACGTCAAAAGCGAGCGGTCTCAGCCCGAGGCCAATCACCTCTTCACCTCCAAGTTGTCCGCGGGGCCAGGCCTAGAACAGACACCTTCACCCGTAAAAGCTACGGAGCCCAAGACTTTGTCCTCTGCTGGGCCAGGGGCGATCCACCCGTTTAGCAGAGGACAGGGGAAAATCCAGCCTTCGCATCATACCCCCTTGGACCCGTCACTGCACGCCGTTTCGGCCCCCGATCCGCCGAGTAGAGAAAAGAGTAAACCCTTTTCAGTGCAGGAGCAGGAGCTGCGAGTACTCGGTAAGACCACCATGACAGCCGCCAGCTTCATTGATGTCATTATCACGCGCCAAATTTCTTGCGATAAGGGGATGCCCGACAGAAGTTCATTAAATAACAGCGCCAATGGCGATGGTAAGATATTGGAGCGGGTGTTGGGGCAGCTCTCGGCGTCGGGGGGGTCTTCCAGCCTGCACCCGGAGACCTTATCAAAGACCCTTCCCTTTCCGCAATCATCTATTTTTTTTAAAAAAGCGTTTTGATGTTCACATTTGTGGTGACGGCCCGTTTGCGTTCCCAGCGTTGTCTGCATAAAGCCCCCCCCCCATTTTGCACCCCTCCTGTGCTCATGCTTCTTCCTCTTTTTTTTTCTGTTTTTTTTTTTCCATTTTTCAGCCTACCTTTTTCATTTTTTATTTTTCCTCCTGAGCATGTTGTTGTGTGTGGCAGGGCAGGGCAGATTTGGAAACGGGGGTCTCTCCAAAGAAACGGGGGTCGAAATTTTGGGAGGATGACAGCGCATCATCAAAGCCCCCCCTCCCAATTGGCCAGACATGCCAAGAGGGGGCTTCTGAGACATGGTTGCGACTGTTGTTTTCACTCTTTGGACACCCGTCTACCTGCCTCCGTGGACCCCTGCAAAATGTATGAAGTACTGGAATGAGTGAGGTCACGAATTTCAGCACTGTGCTTGCTTCCAGGGTAATTGATGTTCTGCTTTGTCCATGAATTGTGTAAATTTGCTAAAGTCGACCGAGATACAGGTAGTCCTCGACTTAACGACCGCAATTGGGAGCAGAATTTCCACTGCTAAGCAAGGCAGTTGTGTAGTGAGTAGTGCTCGATGTTATGATCACCTTTGCGACGGTTGTTAAATGAGCCACACGGACGTTAAGTGAATCTGGATTTCCCCACTGGCTCTGCTTTGTCGGAAGCCAGTTGGGAAGGTGGCCATGGGTGATCACGTGACCCCGGGATGCTGCAGCTGTCATGAATACATGCCGGATGCCAAGCGCTGAATCGTGATCACGTGACCCTGGAGATGCTGCAGCGGTCGTGTGAACAGCCATCATAAGTCAATTTTCTCAGTGGCGTTGTAACTTTGAACGGTCGCTAAGCAAAGGATGGTAAGCCGAGGACTACCTGTAGACAGATTGCATCATGGGGAGTGTATCTGGTGTTGACCCAGATGATGTTGGGGAGAGAGAATCGGCTTGCTAAATTGTCCCTCGGTTCGTTCCCCAATCTCTGGTTTCCTGGATTGGTTGAGACTAGAGCTCCCAAAATGGCAAACCAGGCTGGGGAAGGTTGTTCTAGAACTAGAACCATGGGTTTTGTTGTAGCTTGAATGGAAGTAACCCTTGGAGGAATCTCCAAACTCAGCGACACACAGGAGCCATCAACATGGCTCGGCCAATGAGTTGCTTGTCTAATTATATTGTTGTAGCTTTATTTTGGACAACTTAAAGATCGGCGACTGCACCATTTGACACCTCAGTGTATTCCAAAAGACCACAATGGAAGCCCACTGTGTGCTTCTCAACAGTGTCCCCCCCCATCCAGGTCCCATGGTTGGATGTGAAGGACCTCTTGAATGTTCTCAAGTCATCTTCTCTAACGTAGGGATCCAAGCAATGAGATCACAGAATTCCAGGTGTCAAAAGTGGCCTTTGAGGGTATCTTTCATCCTTTCCCTAGCCTAGGGCTAGAGAACCTTGGCTCTTTTATGACTGGTGGACTTCAACACCCAGAATTCATGAACCAGCCATGTTGACTCAGGAATTTGGGAGTTGAAGTCCACAGTTCATAAAAGAGCCAAGGTTCCCTACCCCTGCCCTACCAGCTGTCATCACAGTGCTGAGAAGGAAAGGCTGCCACCAACGTTTTAAGAATCTCTTTTGTGTTCCTCAGTTTTCCGTGGGAACTACAGTCCTGACGGCATTGAAACCATAAGCCCCGTGAACTCCCCCTCTGCCCTCCACGAGAAAGGGATGAAGCTGACTCAAGATAAGGAGAAAGGTCAGGGTCTCCTCCATCCATAACAGGGACCCTTCCCCGCTTGGCTATGGCGTGTTTCATTCCACCTTCGTTCCGCTCTTCTCATCTAGGTTCCCTCAAACCTTGTGGAGCGGAGATCTCACACATGCAACAGCTCCACCAGATCAGTGAGGGTCGCCAGTCCCCAGGTCAGCCGTTACAGGGACCCCCAAATGCCAAAGGACATCAGCGGGTCGTCACCTTGGCCCAGCACATCAACGTAAGTGGGGATGCTCCGAGGGTCGTGAATTGCAAAACCCAGTTGTAAGTCATCTTTTCCAGTGGTGTTGTGGCTTCAGTTGGTAAATGGATGGTTGCAAGACAGGGACAATCTGTCGGGTGCCTCAAAAGGATGGTGGTCTCTGAGGGTGGAGCTTTGTTCTCCGAGCGTCTGGGTTAGTTTCCGAACGTTTCATTACCAGGCTGGGTAACGTCTTCAGCGGAGTTTAGGGGATGTCTGTGTCGGTGTTCTGTTTATAAGGGCTTGTTGAGTGAGGGTCTCGTGATGGGTCAGGGGTGAGTCATCAGTGAGAGGCTTGTGATGGGGGGGTTACATCACGTCATTCTGTGGGGGGGGCAGGTGGAGTTGCATGTGCTTTGGGATACCTTTTGCTTTCTATATTTCCCCTCCTCCCTCCATCCTTTCGAGATAGGCATGTGTCTCCCTTTATCAAGGAGATTCTTACAGAGAAACAAAACTGGAGAAGGCCTTGAGATGCACGCCAACTGTGTGTCACCCTGTGGATTGGCTGGATTTCAAATGGACATTATGATTTTGATGGGAGGAGGAATATTGCTGATTTAATTATACCCTTCAAGCGGGATTTTCCCCGGATCTTGCTTTGCCTTCCCTACTGTTCCTGACCCCTAATAAAAGTTTCCTTTGGAGATGATGCCTGTTTCAAGAGTTCTGCTTTCTTGGGTGGTTAGCTGAGGTGGGTCCTTACACCTGTCTTCAGGCACTTTGGAGAATAGCTTGACTCCCTCTTCTTTGGGGCAGCCCCTGAGATACTGGAACCCTGCTATCCTGTCCCCCCTTGTCCTTCTTTTCGTTAAACTAGACATACCCAATTCCAGCAACCGTTCCTTATCTGTTTTAGCCTCCGGTCCCCTGATCGTCTTTGTTGTTCTTCTCTGCACTCTTTCTAGAGTCTCAGCATCTTTTTTATATTGTTGCGATGTGATGCATGGAAGACAAGCGCCATGTTCAACTGGGGCTCGGAGGCAAGTCTGCAAACCTGCAGAGCTGTTGTTTGTCAGGACCGTAAATCCCACACTGGGGGATCTGTGGAGATTCTCAGTCATCCCGGTCCTGGTTGCTTTTTTCAAGAGGCCACTGAACTTGGTTTTTTTCCCTTGAAGACGTTCTGCTTCTCACCCAAGAGGCTTCTTCAGTTCTAATTGAAGAATCCTGCATTTCCCCACCTTTCGGTTAGAACTGAAGAATCTTCCTGGAGGAGAAGTGAAACGTCTTCAAGGAAAAGCCCATTAAGTCCAGCTGCCTCTTGAAAAAGCACCTTTGGGACAACCACACTGTTGGGGGTGGGGGGACCATTTGGACCCTCTTCAGACAACCACTTGGCTATGTCTGGAGAAGACTCCTGCGAGTCCCTTGGACTGCAAGGCCTTCAAACCGGTCAGTCCTAGAAGAGATCAACCCCGACTGCTCTTTAGAAGGCCAGATCCTGAAGTTGAAACTCAAGTACTTTGGCCACCGAATGAGAAGGAAGGACTCACTGGAGAAGGGCCTAATGCTGGGAAAGATGAAGGGCAAGAGAAGAAGGGGACGACAGGGAATGAGATGGCTGGATGGAGTCACTGAAGCAGTAGGTGTGAACTTAAATGGACTCCAGAAGATGGTAGAGGACAGGAAGACCTGAAGGAACATTGTCCATGGGGTCGCGATGGGTCGGACACGACTTCGCAATTAACAACAACAAATGACCTAATGTATGTGAAAATCTCACAAATCCTACCCTATTTCTCTTCATCAAAGAATCATCAATCACCACCAAATCAGCAAATACGTTTTCACATTAGTAATCTTAATGACTCCAGTAAGTCATTCAACACATTCTAAATCGAGAAATTGAAACAAAAATCCATATCCATATATTTTGCCAGGAAAATTGCATTTATGTATGTCTCTAAAGTTACTAAATTAAGCTTGATTTTGGGTAGAATTTTTAATTTTTATTCTATGTCAAAACTGTTTATATGTTACTCTAAGATATGTTTCCCTAATTCATAAATTTATTCCTGTTTGCATGATATCTCAATCAAAACCAATATTGCAAGACAGATCAATTACATCACTGCTTTTGCAATGGGCTAAGAAAGTGATAATGATTTGCCTAAAGTCACCAATTTTTTTGGGTGCCTTTATGTAATAATTGAAGAACTGTTTCCTGGTTCTCTTAAGCATTAATCAAAAGCTTTATGAACGACTTCTAAAAACATTCAGCTTAAATGGACTCCAGAAGATGGTAGAGGACAGGAAGGCCTGGAGGAACGTTGTCCATGGGGTCGCGATGGGTCAGACACGACTTCGCAATTAACAACAGCAATGTCTTCAGGGAAGGGACCAGGATCCAGGCGCCCTTGAGATATTGGAAGACTGCTATCATGTCCCCCTCCTCATCCTTCTCTTCAGAATTGCTTGTGGGGTGCCAGGCTTGGACGCGCGTGGCAGGTGGTAGCGTGGCCAGTAATTCTTGTGTTGCTCCAGTCGAACTGGTGGTGTTGGCGTTAGCGATGGTGAACTCTTTTGAGAAATGACCCGCAAGAAAAAACAGAAAGATATGCCTTCTCTTCTTACAGGAAGTCATCACTCAAGACTACACGCGCCATCATCCCCAGCAACTCAATCCCCATATCCAGCCTCCTGTCTACTCCTACTCGGGGGCTGCTGCTCCTGTGCTGGATCTCCGCCGAGCCCCTCCTGAATCTTACCTCCAGCACCAACCAATGGAACATGTTTCATCTTCTAGAATCTCCCCTGAAAGTGAAGCAGACCAAAGGTGAGGCCATCCTCTCTCCTTCCCGTCATGAAAGAGGTCCATGAAGGTGGAAGATGGGCTGTAGGAACAGAAAGGGTGCCCAAATCCAGGTTGGTGGAGAGAATAGAATAGGATAGGATAGGATAGGATAGGATAGGATAGGATAGGATAGGATAGGATAGGATAGGATAGGATAGGATAGGATAGGATGATTGTATAATAGAACAGAAGAGAACAGAACAGAACAGAACAGAATAGAATAGAATAGAATAGAATAGAATAGAGAATAGAATAAGGAATAGAAATAGAAATAGGAATAGAATAGAATAGAATAGAATAGAATAAGGAATAGAGTAAGGAATAGAATAAGGAATAGAATAGAAATAGGATAGGATAGGATAGAATAGAATAAGGAATAGCATGGAATAGAATAGAATGGAATAGAATAGAATGGAATGGAATGGAATGGAATGGAATGGAATGGAATAGGAATTTAGATAGAATAGAATAGAATAGACAGATTGTAGAATAGAATAGAATAGAATAGAATGGAATAGAATAGAATAGAATAGAATAAGGAATAGAATAGAATGGAATAGAATAAGGAATAGAATAGAAATAGGATAGGATAGAATAGAGAATAGAATAAGGAATAGAATGGAATGGAATAGAATAGAATAGAATAGAATAGAATAGAATAGAATAGAATAGAATAGAATAGAATAGAATAGAAATAAATAGAATTAGAATTGAACTAGAAGGGATCTTGGAGGTCTTCTAGTCCAGCCCCCTGCTCAAGCAGGAGACCCTATACCAGGGGTAGGCAACCTTGGCTCTTTTATGACTCGTGGACTTCAACTCCCAGAATTCCTGAGCCAGCATGGCTCAGCTTGGAAACCTCTCCCTTTCCTCTCAGCATGGCTGGCTCAGGAATTCTGGGAGTTGAAGTCCACCAGTCATAAAAGAGCCAAGATTGCCTACTCCTGACCTACACCATCTCAGACAAGTGACTTTCCAATCTCTTCTTAAAAACCTCCAGTGATGGAGCACCCACGATTTCTGGAGGCAAAGCTGTTCCACTGGTTAATTGCCCTCACTATTAGGAAGTTTCTCCTTAATTCCAGATTGCTTCTCTCTTTGATCAGTTTCCACCCATTGTTTCTTGTCCTGCCCTCAGGTGCTTTGGACAATAAATTGAACCCCTCTTCTTTGTGGCAGCCCCTCAGATACTGGAACACTGCTATCATGTCACCCCTATTTCTTCTTTTCTTTAGACTAGCCAAACCCAAGTCCTGCAGCCGTTCTTCATATGTTTTAGTCTCCAGGCCTTGGATCATCTTAGTTGCTCTTCTCTGAACTTTTTCCAAGGTCTCAACATCTTGTTTGTGGGAGACTTAGCATCCCGGAGGTCACATTCAAAGAACAGAGAGTGTGAAAACCCCTTACGCATGTTTGTGAAAATAATCACTAGTGGTACAAACTCTGACGGAGATACCTGTCCATACCTGGCCTACATGTCTGTGGAGTTTCTCAGTCCTCCAGGTCAGGGTTGTCCCCAAGATGCTTTTTCAAAAAGCAACTGGACTTCCTTGTTTTTCCTTGAAGACGTTTCGCTTCTCACGCAAGGAGCTTCTTCTGTTCTTGGATGAGGAGCGACATGTCTTCAAGGAAAAACAAACCCTGTTCGTTGCAATTCTCGTTTTGGGCCCTTCAAACCTCCAGATCTTCATCCATCAGAAGGCTCCTCTCTTTCCCGTCTCACCCAATGGAAGAAACACAACTTTCAACCTCCAGTGAGCTGCTCAACCCACCTGCCTTTAGTTTCACGAGCTTCTTGTTGCCCGAGTCTCACCTTCTCACTCGTAACCTCCGCAGATCGCCTGAGCAAATTAAAATTCCATCTTCGGACAACTGCATTGAGCCGATCTCTCCGCCGGAGGGAAACGCAGAAGCTGAGCGTGTCCGAAACAGCGCCTACCCTGTTCTGTATCGCGAGGGCGAGCAGCTGGAGCTGAGGTAAGAAGGCGGGCGGACAGCGTAGCGAGGGGTGACGTGGCTTGGGGTGTCAGCCGAGAAAGACTCGGGGATCTTTTCAATCTGGCAGAGGCTGCACCCGATCCCCTGGAAACAGCGTCCAACCGCCAGCGTTCTTCAGCAAACTAACAGAGAGCAATTCCGCCATGGTGAAATCCAAGAAGCAGGAGATCATCAAAAAACTCAGCACCAGCAACCGGAACGAGGCAGAATACAGTGAGAATTTCACTCGGCTCTTCTGTCTGTCTGTCTGTCTGTCTGTCTGTCTGTCTGTCTGTCTGTCTATCTATCTATCTATCTATCTATCTATCTATCTATCTATCTATCTATCTATCTATCTATCTATCTCATCATCTGTCTACTATCCAGCTCTTTCTTTCTTTCTTTCTTTCTTTCTTTCTTTCTTTCTTTCTTTCTCTTTCTCTCTCTCTCTCTCTCTCTCTCTCCCTTCTTCCTTTCTTCTTTCATCTCTCTCTCTCTCTCTCTCTCTCTCTCTATATATATATATATATATATATATATATATATATATATATGTCTGTCTTCTATCTAGCTTGCTTTCTTTCTTTCCTTCTTTCTTTCCTTCCTTCCTTCCTCCATATCTCTCTCTCTCTCTCCCTCCCTCCCTCCCTCCCTCCCTCCCTCCCTCCCTCCCTCTTTATCTATCTATCTATCTATCTACAGCAGTGTTTCCCAAACTTGACAATTTTATGGCTGTGGAATTCTGGGAGTTGAAGTCCTCATGCCTTAAAATTGTCAAGTTTGGGAAACACTGATCTACACCATATGTATGTATGTATATATGTATGCAGTTCTCTGGCATGTTTGAAAAAAAATGCTTCAGATATGCTGAAGAATTAATTGTTGGCTACCTATTCAGTCAACGAATTGTTCACCATGGGCCAGTTTCCCCCAAAATTGGAAGTACATAAAGGTTTTGGGCCAAATCATCGTAAAACGTGATCACAGGCCCACAGGGTGCTGCATGCGTTCATAAATGCAGGCTGGTTGCTGTCCACCCACGCTTTCACCTTGCACGATTGCAAGCGAGCCTCTGGCCATCAGAACCTCTGAATCAGGTTATAGGTATCTTTCTGGAGATCTGTCATGACTTTGAATGGTCACTTTATGACCGGTCGTAACTTGAGGACTTCCCTGTAGTTCTTTTCTCCATCTATCAGTCTATCTATCTGTGTCTGTCTGTCTGTCTGTCTGTCTATCTATCTATCTCTGTCTGTCTGTCTGTCTGTCTATCTGTCTGTCTATCTATCTATCTATCTATCTATCTATCTATCTATCTATCTATCTATCTATCTATCTATCTATCTATCTATCTATCAAGACAGTTCATCTGAGTTTTCTCAGCACCGAATCTTGGTAGCCCCAAGATTTTTTTCCCCAAAAAACGACGTTCTGAAATTGTAGTAGGACTTCTTCGGATGTTGCCTCCTCTAAGGTGTTTCTCTTTGATCTTCCTTCCAGATGTTGGACAACCCGGAACAGAGATTTTTTACATGCCAGCAATGACAGGAACAGGTAAGTACTAGAACTCTTTCTGCACCCTGTGTTTGATTTTTCCCTACCTGGAATGGTGCCCTCTTTTGGGGCCACTCGGCACGTGAGGTTGGGGGTGACTTTTGCAAGCTGATAAAGCTGGTTCAGCTGTCCCCCAACAGAAGATTGAAAAACCTTAAAAACATTTGGAGAGGAGGAAGAAGCCCAATGATAAGTTGGATTGTTAATTTTTTTTCAATATAAAAAAATCACCCCATGTTCCTCAACCTCTGTCTCTTGGCCTCATTTAATTACATTTTAATTATTTCCCTCTTTCCCTGGGAACGTTGGGCAAATAGCTGCCCCTTTAGTGCTTTCTCTGGTCTTTTTGCATTGCCACACCTTAACTGCATGGCTTCTAATGACTCACAATTGCGACACCACCACCAGCATGACACCACTGATCCCGAGTCAAACCGTACCACTTGCTTAGCTGACGTCCTCTTTTGCCTCCACCCCAAAATTGGGGAAAAGGCTGGAGGGAAAACTGTGGAAGAATTTGAGAAAATTGGCATAGCTGGTGGACGGGACCACTCCCATGGGTGCCCAGGAACGTGTCCTCAGATTTTATGAGGGCTGTTGGTCCCATGTCACGTTGACGTTGGGAGAAGACCAGTCCCTCCATTTTGAAGGCTTCCAATAAAGGAAGTGGTGGTAGCCATTCTTCCGTTGACCTCAAGGTTGTCCATGGTCAAGTATAGGATGGGCTAGAGTTTAAGAACATCAGTTTGGGCAGTTACTAAAAAACATGGAGAAGACAGGTGGAGACATCTTGGTCTCACAAAAGGAGCCCTCCCAAACAAAATTTTTTCTTTTACATTTCCTTTCTGTCTTCCTGTTTACACTGAATTCATATTTGCAGTGAAGACATTCAACCGATCAAGGGATCCACCAAAAGGTGAAGGACTTTGCCAATGGTATTGTCCACGTATTTCAAGGAACATTGAGGAGTCCCACCAAGCCCTCATGACCTCTGGCAGCTAGGATACCATATATATATATATATTCCCAACGCTTGTCACTTGTTCTGTAGAAGACAGTGAAGAAAGATTGCAGTGATGGCTATCATTCTTTCAAGGGATGGTGTGCTTCGTTGAAATGCTACCAGTTCTGTCTGGAACAAGGACATCAGAAACACCTTAGAAGATGAGGAGAAGGAGGATGACCCATAGATGGGGTAGATCCAGGTCAACCCTCCTCTCTCTTTTGCCCTCCGGTCAGCATCAGTTGCAGTCACCAGAGAGGCACCACGAGAGAGGAACACAACAAACATGGGTAACATCTGAACCCACTTAAGCTCAAAGCCCCCTCACAAAGCCAAGATGAAACCATGCCAGGGCTGAATACGAGCCAGCTTCCTCCCCACCTCTGTCTTTAGAGTCGATGTGTGCGCCCAACGTGGCGCTCCAGAAACAGACAACCCATGCCTCCGCCTGCCTTCCTTCCTTGGGAACATCTCCAGAACTTGGGACCAGGCCACGCGTGGTCTGCATGGCAGGGTTTGGCGGGGAGAGAACTAAACACAGCGGGCGGCGTTGTGTCGTTTCGCAAGGATGTGCTGACAGTTTTATTTCTCCCTTCCCTTCCCTTCTCCCTTCCTTTGTTTTCTTCCCTCCCACCTCCCCCATTTCTTCCTCGGCACCCCCTTTTCTCTGCCCCCCTCCCAAACCCCCTCCCTCCCTCCCGTACCCCCAGGGTTAATCAGTTGTAGGAGCCAGGCGGTCCAGGAAAACCCTAGTTCCAACATGGGGCTGGAGGCCATTATCAGAAAAGCTCTCATGGGTAAATATGACCATCGGTGGGACGAGCCCGCTTCGCTCGGTACCAATGCTTTTAACCCTCTGAATGCCAGCACAAGCTTGCCCGCTGTTTTGCCCGTAACCTCTGCTGATGGACAGATTGACGATCTTCCTTCTTCCACGCCAGGTCGGCCCGGTTGCGTTGACGCGATTAATCCTCCCTCTCTGTCTTTTCCTCCTTTCTCCCTGTCTCCTTGTGTGTCCATGTTTTAATGGCGCCGATGGATGCACCTCGGGGTTTGTTTTTATGTCTCTCTGTGTGTGTATCAGCGCTTAGCCCGGCTTCCGATAAAACAGTGGTTCTCAACCTTTTTAATGCCGCGACCCCCAACCGGTCGTAAGTCGAGGACTACTCAACTGGTGTAGCACCGTTTGCAGAATGGGACTTTTGGCGGGCTCAGCAGGGCAGAGACAGCCTGGACAATTCCTATTGGCTTTTGAAAGCCAATAGAATTAGACTCTATTCAAGAGAGTCTATTCTATTGGCTTTCAAAAGCCAATAGAATAAAAGGGAGTAGCACAGCTAAGGAAAAGGGGGGAAAAATGGCGGACTGCGTTGTTTGGCGACCCCCGTGAAATGGTCGTTTGACCCCAAATGGGGTCCTGACCCACAGGTTGAGAACCATTGCGATAATACCATTGACCGTTGGGCTGTCTCTCCTTTCCCTCTTCGTTTTTTGTTCATCGCTCCGTTTTCCCGCTGTCCAGATGACTTGGTGGTTAGAAATATTGGGGTGTGTGGGAAATACTCTGGGGTTCACCCCAGGCAGTCTGGGACGGGACAATAATGCCACCCCTTGCTCACAAAGGGTATAGGTACGTGTAGTCCTTGGCTGTCCTTGACCATTTGGTTAGTGACAGTTCAAAGTTACAGAGGAGCTGAAAAAGGTGACTTCTGACAGTTTTTTCACATTTAACGACAGTTGCAGCATCCCCATGGTCATGTGATCAGAATTTGGCAACTGGCATGTACTTATGACTGTTGCATTATCCCAGGATCATGCGATTCCCTTTTGTGACTTTCTCACGAAATCAGCGAGGAAGCCAGATTTCATTGAATAACCGTGTTACTAACGGAACTGCAGTGATTCACTTAATGACGATGACAAGAAAGGTCGTAAAATGAGGCAAAATTCACTTAGCAACTGACTCACTTAGCAATGGAAATTTGGGGCTCGATTTCCTAAGCCAAGGACTACGTATACACCTCATTCACTTCACAATAGCTGCAAATATATATATATATATATATATATATATATCAAAAAATCTGGTCCGGTCACATGGGTGCCTTGGTTTACGACCGTCATGACTTGCAAGGAAATTACGACCCTTTACGGTTGTAAGTGGAGAACTACCAATCGTGCAAGGTGAAAGCGTGGATGGTTTAGATTGAGGGGAAATTGCTGTTAGGACGAGGGTGGATAAAACATTTTGAGAGGTCCTGGGTGCTCCCGGAGGTTGGTTGTTTTCTTGCAGACGCTCCGTTATCCAAACTAAGTAACATCGTCAGTGCTAGAAGGGATTGAATTGAAGGAAGGAAGGAAGGAAGGAAGGAAGGAAGGAAGGAAGGAAGGAAGGAAGGACTATGAGGTCCTGGGTGCTCTTTGAACTTGCTTGTTTTCTTGCAGACGTTTCATTACTCAACTAGGTAACATCATCAGTGTTAGAAGGGATTGAATTTAGGGAGGGAGGGAGGAAAGCAAGGAAGGAGGAAAGGAAAGCAAGGAAGGACTATGGGGTCCTTGGTGCTCTTTGGGCTTGTTTGTTTTCTTGCAGATGTTTCATTACCCAACTAGGTAACATCATCAGTGCTAGAAGGAAGTGGAATTTAGGGAGGGAGGGAGGGAGGGAGGGAGGGAGGAAGGAAGGAAGGAAGGAAGGAAGGAAGGAAGGAAGGAAGGAAGGAAGGAAGGAAGGAAGGACTATGGGGTCCCAGGTGCTCTCTGAGCTTGCTGGTTTTCTTGCAGACGTTTCATTACCCAGCTAGGTAACATCATCAGTGCTAAAAGGAAGTGGAATTTATGGAGAGGAGGGAAGGAAGGAAGGAAGGAAGGAAGGAAGGAAGGAGGGAAGGAGGGACGGACTATGGGGTTCTCTGAGCTTGTTGGTTTTTTTGCAGACATTTCATTACCCAGCTAGGTAACATCATCAGTGCTAGTACTAGCTGATTAGTGTTCGCATTGATGATTTTACCTACTTTGGTAATGAAATGTCTACAAGAAAACAACCAAGCTCAGAGGGCACCAAGGACTCCACATTTCCACCCTGAGCTACAAATATTTTCCTTTATTGGGACAGAATATTGTGGTGGCCTCCTTAGGCTAGCTCGGTCTTGGGCGATGACCATTGGGGTCCTTCATGAGGGTGCATTCTTGAAGACAAAAGAGGAATCTCTCTGGGCCAGGGGTAGGCAACCTCGGCTCTTTTATGACTCATGGACTTCAACTCCCAGAATTCCTGAGTCAGCCATGCTGAGGGGAAAGGGTGTGGTTTCCAAGATGAACCCTGCTGGCTCAGGAATTCTGGGAGTTGAAGTCCACAAGTCCTGAAGGGGGCCAAAGTTTCCACCATTCTGATTCAGGAATTCTGGGAGTTGAAGTTCATGAGTCATAAAAGAGCCACGGTTGCCTACCCCTGCTCTGGGCCATTCACCCCTTTCCTTACAGCCTCAAATGAAGTCGTAGGTGACAGTCATTAATTAGGTCAGAAATTGTCCCAATCGATGTACAGACACAGAAACATATCCCGTACATCATTGTTGTTGTATGTCGAGGACTGCCTGTAGTGTGGGTGAAATGGGGGGAGGTCTTTCTTTGTTTCTCAGCCCACCCACCCTCCTCTCTTTTCCTGCTCTCTGCTAAGCCTCGTTGTTCTCCTGTTGTGATCAAGTCCCTGGAAGATGGCATTGGGAGGGCACCCAGCTCCTTTCCGCCCGTTCGACGGGGTGTGACTTTCTCCTGGGAATTGGAAAAAGGTTGTGTTTTTTTTCCCACAGGAGGAGGGAAAGCAAAGTCTGCCGCCCGAGCCAACAGTCGGAAGGCCAGATCTCCAGCTCCCGGCCTGTCCTCCTCCATTGAGCGGCCTCCATCCGTTTCGTCCGTTCACTCCGAGGGGGACTGTAACAGGAGGACACCTCTAACCAACCGTGTTTGGGAGGACAGGCCATCATCCACAGGTACTGCCACGTCCTTCTGTCCCAGGTTTGCAGTTCCCAGGAGTGTCAGGAGGCGCAGAGAAGCGGGTTGTGGCATGTTCAGTTTGGCTGGGAAATGCATTATCCGTCGTACCGCGTCTCCCCGAAAATAAACCCTAAGCTTGATTTTTTACGTGTGTGTCTAATAAGCCCTATCCCCCAAAATAAGCCCTAGTAAGACCTCACCCACTCTGTCCCCATGTCTGGTGGTACGAGGTGGGGCGAGATGCATGCGTAAAAATCAAGCTAGGGAGCGGAGCTGCCCACGCGCTCTGCATCCGCTTACCTCAGGGCCCTTGTAGCCAGGCCTCTGACACCCCGACACCCGCCTTGCCTCGCAGCGGCGGCAACAACATCCCCGTCCATTTCTTCTAGTTGCTGGTGGCTGTTTGTGGCAGGACGCCAAATGGCGCGTGGCACCGGTGCGAGCGGCAGCACCGGTGCCACGCGCCACAGGATGTCCTGCGAGCAGTGACGTCGCCGCAATGCGCCACATAGCCTCCTGCCATGAGTGGTGGCACCTTCGCGATGTGTCATGTGTCATGCCAGAAGCGACGGCATTGGCGCGACACACCACATGGCCTCTGCCTCCTATAAGCAGGTAAGACATCCCCCCAAAATAAGATCTAGTGCAGGGATAGGCAACCTTGGCTCTTTGATCACTCGTGGACTTCAGCTCCCAGAATTCCTGAGCCAGCCATGCTGAGGGGAAAGGGAAAGGTTTCCAAGCTGAGCCATGCCAGCTCAGAAATTCTGGGAGTTGAAGTCCACGAGTCATCAAAGAGCCAAGGTTGCCTACCCCTGGCCTAATGCCCCTTTTGGACGCAAAAAAAAAAGACCGGTTCTTATTTTCGGGGAAACACGGTAGCAACCAGCCAGAGTAGACCGTGGCCCAAATATTAAGAAAGCCATCAAGGTTGGAGTGGTTGAAGGATTGGACCTGGAATGAGGAGACTTGGGTTCAATGTCTGTAGCTACAGAAGTCCTCAAGTGACTGTGGGTCTTCTGTTTTGGCCCAACTAAATCCTACACGGGGATGTTGTAGGAAAGCTTTGGAAGACATGAGATGTCAATCTCATTCAATGTCGACATGTGAAAGCAGGGCAGTAGATGACCTTGAGAAGATAGGATGATGTAGGTATGAAGATGTTGAGCCCAAGGACACCTGGATTTTCCTTCTTCCTCCTTGCGGAAGTTCTCAAGGTGGCTTTAGGCATGCCACTCTTTGTCAGGCCAGCTTAGATTCCAGATTTGTTACTTAGAAAAAGAGGAGGGGGTTTGTACACACCTTTTTGCTCCTCAAGGAAGAGTGGACTGCAAACCAATCAACCAATCAACCCGTTTCCATGAGCTAGATGACATTTTCTCCAGGTGATAGCATTGGAATTTCATTTCTTACCCCATTTATGCATGGTGCCATTTTATCAGAGGTCGATCAATCCATGGTGAGACAGTGAATGATGACCATCAAGTGGTATCTGAGAATCTGACCTGGTTTGTCCAGTCTTGGGTGCCCTGGCTACTTCTCTAGAGCTTCATCTGGGATATCTCCCTCTGAGAACATTCCAACCAGAGACTTTTGACAAGCTTCGAAGCACGGTTTTGCTGGTGGGACAAATATTGCTTCTCAGCTTGCCAACAAAACTTGGGGGGGGGGGAAGGGGAGAGGTTTGGATTGCAGACTTTGAAGAGACTCAAGGACATTACAACAGATGTCTGGCGGGATCTAGAGATGCTTTCTCATAACAATATTTTTCTACTTGATTGGGCAACCTAATGAGGAGGGAGGAGGAAGAATTCTCTGCTTTTACTGTATGGGCTTGGGAGGGGACTTTCCAGAGCTGGTTTTGCTTTCATTAGCACCGAAGTGATGTACTCAATAAAGTTTTGCATCAAGAGATTGGAATGTCTCGAAGGGGTTTGCTTGGCTGGGTTCTTCAGTTGGAATCTTGACATGCGGACCCTCCTAAACATACCTCCTTACAACTTCATGCATAGAAGTCCTTCTCTTCTCCCCCTTTCCAAAAGTTATAAACTCCCCCATTGATGGAATTCTGTGGTGCTGAGAGGGATAATGTCAGAATCCAATTATATTTCATCTCTAGTTATCAATTATAAAAAAACCCATTTCTGCCTTCTATGGATTCTGCCATACGATGAAGGGAAGGGGGTGAACAAAGGGGCTTTATGGGCCTCACTTCCTTCGGTACACTTCAAAGGAACTGGATGTGTATATCACCAAAAGGACTAACCATCACAATGGGGCTACTACCTTCATGTAGTTCTCTCTGAAGTCTCCATTCAGCCAGCAGTAAGGAAAAGGGGGTGGGAGTGTAATGCCTGAGACTGTCGCTGGAAGAAGGGGTGATTGGGTGGGGCTACTGGGGAACCCCTTAAAACCTTGAATGGGAGAGCTTGGACCCCAAGTCCTGTCTAGAACGCCTGCAACCATTTTCTCTTAATAAAGGATGCCTGTTGGAAGAACTATTCCAAGAGTTCTGTCTTCTTAAGATGCAAAGTGGGGTGGGTCTTTACAGATAATCCTGGTTCTTTCGCGTGAGAAGATCTCCTCAAAAGGGAGAGCTCTTGGGGTGGTGTCTGTGAGTGTGAGGAGATGTGAGATGGGTTGGGCGTCTTGCACACACCTAAAGCTACTTTCTACACAGTTCATGGACCAGAACCCTCAACCGCTGTTCTCCCACCTTCCTTTTCGTCATCCTGCAGGTTCAACGCCGTTTCCGTACAACCCCTTGACGGTGAGACTTTCCACAGGAGTCGTGACCGGCCCACCACCCCCCACTGCCACCGTTCTACAGGGCAACTCCGGAAGCCAGAACCACAGTTGGGAAGAAGAGCCCAAACCACTGCTGGTTTCACAGTATGAGACCCTCTCAGACAGTGAATGAGAAGAGAGAAGGCCATGACAGGAAGACCAATGGACAGATGGATGTGGTGGCTATGGAACGGGCCCGGGCCAGGGGATTCTGGGAACTTGTCTCCTTTGGGGGGGGGGGTTGTTTAATATTTTATGACCTTTAGAAAGAAGGTATAGAAAATCACAACAGAAGAAAGCTAATAGGTTTAAAGCCTTAAAAAACAACCAGGAATTGGAACCCCCCCCCCCATTCCACTTGGGATGAGAGCTGATGGCCAAGAAAGAGGGGCTTTGAGTTGGCAAAGTCTACCAACACTCAGGGGGTATCATCTTCTGCGTCAACTTTGGCCTTCAGCCCAGCAGAGAAAGAAGGTGAAGGAAGAGTGTTGGCTTGGTCAACTCTTGTTGAGGTTCAGCATCTGTATCTTCTCGAGCTCAGCTCCTGACCTAATACTTGAAACACAGATCATTCAACCCCTCTTTCCTGTATCTCCTCATCTTAGCTTAGTGAGGGACCACCGTAGTGGAGCTGCGTGTGGTGGTCATCTAGAGAAGATGACCCAGGGCGACCCAATGAATTAACAGATCCCGTTTCTGGTCATTCAGAACAGGAGAATAGGGCTGTTCCCCATGTTCTGTGCCCTTCTAGACTTGGAAGTGTGCAGCTGAATTTGGAACATGTTAGAAGCAGGAACTTGGGGTGCAGAGATAGATGTCAAGGAGAAAAACCAAAAGAGATAAGTTTGTTTGGGACGGTGGGGAGAAGAAGTTGGGATATCCATCCGAGAGAATTCCTCTGGACATTAGGGATTGCCTACGGATGGAGAACACAACAGGCAGTTATTAAAATGCACCAAACTCTCAAAACGCTGCTGTTGGTTTCATCTACAGCAGTGCTCCTCCACCTTGGCCCCTTTAAGAAGGATGGACTTCAACTCCCAGTGTTCCCCAGCGTTTCCCCAGCCAGGGGACTTCTGGGAGTTGAAGTCCGCCCGTCTTCAACCGGCTGAGGTTGAGAAACACTGATCTACAGGGTATATTTTTGTTACATTTGGGGAAAACGATGCCAGATATTTCAGAGGGTTATTTTTAATTCTCAAGTTTGGGGGGAGGCGAGGAAGGATTCTAAAACAGTGTTATATGCTGCTTTTTTTTTGGTCGCTAATTCTTGTACAAAAGAGGGTTTCTGTGTGGCGTGCGAGATTTTTGATCTGTTTGTCCATTGTATGGAAAAGTCGAGGGGTAATAACCAGGATCCAGCAAAATGGTTCTGTAATTCAGTAGAATGTATTAACGTAGCTTTTTTATTAAAAATGTGAATATATATATATATATATATATATATATATATATATATATATATATATATATATATATATATAATGTAGGTCGTTGGTTATTCGGGTTTTCTCCCGCGTCAAATTGGAAGTGTTTCGACGAAGTCTCATTCGTCATGTTCAGGCTGGTGTTTTCGGCTTCGTGCTTCTTCGTGCTTCATTTGCTCCTAGAAGCACGAAACTGAAAACACCAGCCTGAAGATGACGAATGTGACTTCGTCGAAACGTCGCCAAGACACTTCCAATTTTACGCGGGAGAAAACCCGAACAACCAAAGACCTACATACAAATACCCGCGAAAACCTCAGAAAACATATATATATATATATGTAGGTCTTTGGTTGTTCGGGTTTTCTCCCGTGTAAAATTGGAAGTGTCTTGGTAACGTTTCGACGAAGTCTCATTCGTCATCTTCAGGCTGGTGTTTTCAGCTTCGTGCTTCATTTGCTCCTAGAAGCACGAAACTGAAAACACCAGCCTGAAGATGACGAATGAGACTTCGTCGAAACGTTGCCAAGACACTTCCAATTTTACGCATATAATATAGCTGAGAAGCAATATAATATATATATATATTCACATTCAAAAATTTGTCTCTGTTGAGAAGAGTGATGGAAACTTGCAGGAAAATTGAAATAAGTAATTTTCTCTCTCTCTCTCTCTCTCACACACACACACACACACACACCCCAGATAGTGTGTTTATTCATTTGGGGCAAGGGTGCTGAGAGAGGATCCCTTTCCCCCCTTTTAACTCACACAAACCACCATGACTATAATTCAAAGTGAATATTCTCATTTTGTGCACTTCGTAAGGTTGAGAAATTCTGACCTAGATGGAGATGTTTCTCTTACTGTATTCTTGAGAACAAGGATCCCAGATAGTTGAGTCTTTCCTGGAGCAGACAACAGCCACGTTGTCTGAAAAAGGACACTATCACACCGTTGGTGTCGCCCCGTTGTTTAAGTTTGTTTTTTTCAGTGAAGTTGGCTTTCCCAACCGTTTTTCTCCTACTCGTCCCCTTCATTTTCTCCTATTGATGCAGCTGCTTGTTACAGTATATTAAACTCCGGCATGCATTATTAAATTTTTGCAAAACTGGTATATGTAAAGGCTCAGAAATGATTCAGGCATTAGGGGGGGGGGGGAAATAGAGGACTCTCTCTGCTTTCCTTCTGTTAAGACTTCTGAATTTGACGCTGAAGGATTTGGCCTCGTGGGGCTAAAGAATATCCCCACTTCCCCCCCCCCCCAGCTAAGTCTTGACAATGAAGGACCTGCAATCAAAGATGCCTTAGCACAGACACGGAAGGATAGTCTGGTGGTAGACAAGTTATGTAGGGAATATAGATTTCAAGCACCGTGCAGCCTCTCTTAAAAAGGAATGTAAAAACCCACTTGTGACCAAGCCAGATTTTGCTACTGCCAGATCTCACAAGGAGCAAAGAAAATCAAGCTTACAACAGTAGGCATTTAGAAACTAGATAGTTGCCAGGGCCATGGTGCTCTGCTATGTCTATGCCCAGCTTCCTTCTTTAAAGAACCTAGATGGTCTTTCAAGACAGGAAACATTAAGCATGCCACAGACCCAGTTTTCTACCTAGTAAAGGTCATGCATCTGCCTTAAAACAGATTCAAATCCAGTCAGCTACAGTCAACAGATTACCTTACAAGGGAGGTGATGGTCTTCATTGGACCTGGTGGGTACCCATGTTGCTTATTCTTGGCCTTGGTAGCTTACAAAGACAGCCAACAGGCGAGGAAACACAACTCATTGTAGACGAGAAGGAACACCCACCCAGCCTCTCACAGCTTTGTGCATCTGTCCGTTGCCTCATTTTGAAAACCTCCAATTAGCTGTCTTGCTTTTGTGGGTTGTAGCTTGGGAAGGGGGCCAATCTATTTTAGATCAAAGTGTAACTCGCCACATGTGCCTAGAAGATGTTGAGGAGAGTGATGACAACAGAGGCTCCACAATTAGTTTTTTTTTTTTTTTGCCTTTGGAATCTCAGTTTTGTCTCTGAAAAACTTGTTAGGTGCCATGTGATCTTCAAATCAAATCTTGTCCCCACCTCCTGTCTGTGCTGTGGGAAAGGAAGGGCCAAAATACCTTGATGACCGTTGCAGACTAGCTTGGCTTTTACCCAGAATGAAGAACCCTGCAGTTTCTATCTTTCATTCTCCTCCTGTCGGTCAAAGCCAAATCTTTAACTCATCCTTAGTCACTGAAGCTCCTTGAGGTGCCCATGATAGACCAGCAAACCTTGACTTTTGTTTCATCAAAACATCTCCTGATCTTTCAAGTTGACTTTGAGTCACCACGAGCTCAATTCCAAGAAGTTAACCTTTCTCATTTTCTTCTCGAGCGCTGCCATCAAAGTGGCCCGCCATTATTTTTTGACCAACACAAGGACCACAGCCAGAGAGGGAATGGCCTTGCAGTGGACATGGGTTTCTTGAATCCAACATAACAACACCCGTTGTTCAGGCAGACTGATGTCCTCCAACTCAGCAAGAGTGGAGCACTCATGATTCTTTGCTTTTAGCCACGCATGGTCCAACTGTGGTTGAAGATGTAGATTTTTTTTTTCAAAGATGCTGCATGGCACTGCATGAATTGCTGCACACCTACCTGAGGTCCATAGAAGACAAACATGGTGCAGATAGATAGAACAATGCCCCTAAGCCCTTTGCTTCAACCTGTCTCTTCTTCCCAAAACTTCACACTGCTTTGCTTTAGACCAGGGGTCTTCCAACTTGGCCCTTTTATGACTTGTGGAGTTCCACTCCCAGAATTCCTCAGCCAGCGTGCCTGGCTGAGGAATTCTGGGAGTTGAAGTCCACAAGTCATAAAAGGGCCAAGTTGGAAAGACCCCTGCTTTAAGACCTTTTGTAAATTTCCTGTCCATAGCATCACCTTCTTAGTTAGGATGGCTTGATTGCCAACAAGCTAGCTTTGGTGGCTGTTCAACCAGGCTGAAATCACACCGTTTCACTCTAGTCTAAGGGTCTCCATCCTTTACGACTTGTGGACCTCAACTCCCAGAATCCCTCAGCCAGCATGGGAGTTGAAGTCCACAAGTCGTAAAGTTGCCAAGGTTGGAGACAGTCTGCCTTGGACCAGACATACACACACACACACACCCAAGCCCCATTGGAACACAACACAGAGATGTCCCTCACCAGAGTTTGCAAACAGTATGTTTCCTTTTTTGAAAGGTGATTTCTGCATTGTATTTGTTTCTGGGTGGATACAAACACAGGCCCAGATTCTCTGGTTACATACTGTGTGTGTGTGTGTGTTTGTGTGTGTGCATGTAATAGAAATGCATTGACCCACCTTTTTGAGTGCCTGAATCAGCGGCCTGACATTCTAATTGAGTCCTGGCAGTTGAACTTATTTTCTTTGGGATTTGAAACATTTTTCTGCTTCTCCAAGCTTTCTTTCTTTCTTTCTTTCTTTCTTTCTTTCTTTCTTTCTTTCTTTCTTTCTTTCTTTCTTTCTTTCTTTCTTTCTTTCTTTCTTTCTTTCTTTCTTTTTTTCTTTCTTTCTTTCTTTCTTTCTTTCTTTCTTTCTTTCTTTTTTCTTCCTTTCTCTCTCTCTTTCTTTCCGTCTCCTCCTCCTCCTCCTCCTTCTTCCTGCTCCTCCTCCTTTTCTTCCTGCTCCTCCTCCTTTTCTTCTCCTCGTCTTCTCTTCTCCCTCCTCCCCTTTTGTCTTCTTCCTCGTCCTCCTTTTTCTTCTCATCCTCCCCCTTCCCCTCCCTCGTCCTCCCTTCTCCCTCTCTACTAGGATTAGCAGCAAAACATTTCAAACCAAAGAGAAAAGCCCAGTTGCCCTGAGTCAATTTCTAGGCAACTTTCTGGATGGCTGAGAATCTTCATCCACAGACCCACGGGCATGTTGGCGTGCCAAATCGACCTTGGCAATCGACCCCGCCCCCTCACAAACTCCACACCACTCAGCCCAATCGCAGTCTCTGCCGATGAACACCAAGCACTGTGTTTGCTTCCAAGGAAAGCCATGATCCATGCACATTTGATCGTTGATGTCTGTTTTAGCGACATATGATAGGTCTTAACTGTGTTGTTTGCGATCACTTCTTTTGTTTTTTAATTGTGCAATCCGGACCGGGGGGGGGGGGAAGGAAGCTATGTTAATCTATTAAAGTTTGAAGTGTTCTACGCTTTGCTGTTTGTACAAAGACACGCACACATACGCACACGCGAAAGACGAAGAGCAATGTTATTGTTTGAACTGTACAAGGGAGCGTGGGGTGGGCGGGGGAGAGAGAGAGAGAGAGAGAGAGAGAGAGAAAATCTATCTTTTTTACAACCAAACTGTGCATAGTGAGAGTTGTATGATAGAACACAACTTGTACATAGAAAACTGCAAATTGTAAATATTTAATGCGGCTTGCTCCAAAAGGTTCTCTCTCTCTTCTTCTTCTTTTTTTTTTTTTTCCTTTTTATGGAAAGTGAAGTTTTGTTCATTGTTTTTGTTCTCATTTTGTTGGGGGTTTTTTTGCGCAAAACTGGCCACGAAACAAGTGGATTGGCAGTGACGAAGCACTGCGTTCCTGTTTCAATAACAAATAAAAACAATAGAGAAGGAAAAAAAATTTTTTCCAGTTAAATGCAGTTCTCCAGATTCTTTGTGATGCTCACGTTTGTTCTGCAGGACATCAAAATAATAATAATAAAGAAAGAGGACCTGCTGAACAGAAGTGCTTAAAAGAACTGATATAACAATGATGCTCATCTTTGCATCTGCAGGAGGTCAAAAAAGTCAAAATGGCGGCTAGAACCACGCTATCAAAGCCTCAATCTTCTTTAAGGGCGCTGAATTTCAGTGTCAAGGTTGTGGCGACCCTCTTCATTTTATTAATTACTTTGCGATATCTTTTAATCATTGACCATCTCTTCACCCTCCGCTTTTAAAGATAATTTTGCTAGCACGGTGCCACAAATCTTAGCTAAAACAGCCGAATCCCGCTCCTAAATCTTGCCAAAGTGAGCCAAAAAAAAAAAAAAAAAGAAATTGCTGTTCTGCCTTAAGTTTCAGAGCTTTCAAATTTATTTATGCCTTTTCCAGGCCTGGAGTCAAATTGCTGATGTCTTAAGACAGGTCAGGGGTTAAAAATATCCAGCCCAGAGGATTAAGAGATGAATTGAGAAACGTACTTTATAGAGGCACAGAATGGTACCTGCTAACACATTTAAGTTAAACATTTTTTTTTCCCCAGTAGATTTCGGGAACAAACCTTGATGTTCTAAAGATTGTAGATTTTTTTCCTCCACCAGGTGCTGGATGGGCTGAGCTAGCTTAATGCAACTGCCTTGGCTCAGTTAATGCACAATGCAACCTTTTGATCAGAACTGTGTTCCATGAATGCCCCGCAAAGTTGCTTAAGAATAGAGCAAATTGCTAGAAAAGTGGATGTGTGTTCCATGGGAAACGTCA
This sequence comes from Crotalus tigris, assembly GCF_016545835.1. Taxonomy (NCBI): domain Eukaryota; kingdom Metazoa; phylum Chordata; class Lepidosauria; order Squamata; family Viperidae; genus Crotalus; species Crotalus tigris. The sequence continues at coordinate 486,327 of NW_024097260.1, read as the reverse complement.
GTGCTATTCCAAATATGACCAGCAAGGGGCAAGCGTGCCACAAGACCAGATTTTACAGCTTTTTTCCTTCAAAAAGAACTTCCCCCGTTTGCTGAAACTCTACATTTTCATTGTTTAATGTACTGTTCATTTTATTATTGGGGATTGAGAACCACCTACTCCAGTTATCCCCCAATAGATTTACTGAATGCTCCAACAAAGCAACTTCTAAAACCTTAGTTAGAAAAGGCTGCAAATGGGAGTTGAACCAAAGTATCTTTAGGAAAGGGCAGATTTTTTTTCTCGCCTGCACGTGGCTTTCGGGACGAAGATGAGGGTCTCAGAGGCCCCAGTTGTGTTTCTCCAGGTGCACCAGTCCCTTTCCTAAAAAGGCAGACTAAACACATTGGCAGTCAGCAGCTTCAGAGATCAAATTAAAATCTTTTTTTTTTCAAGGAGAGAATGAAGGGAAGGGGGGGAAAAAGACCGTTTGTCGGTTGTGAAGCCCACTCCTCAGAAAGAGCATAGAACAGTGGTTCTCAACCTTTTTAATGCCGCGACCCCCAACCAGTCGTAAGTCAAGGACTACTCAACCGGTCGTAAGTCGAGGACTACTCAACTGGTGCAGCATCGTTTGCAGAATGGGACTTTTGGTGGGCTCAGCAGGGCAGAGACAGCCCGGACAATTCATACTGGCTTTTGAAAGCCAATAGAATGAGACTCTATTCAAAAGAGTCTATTCTATTGGCTTTCAAAAGCCAATAGAATAAAAGGGAGTAGCACAGCTAAGGAAAAGGGGGGAAAAAATGGCGGACTGCATTGTTTGGCGACCCTCGTGAAATGGTCGTTCGACCCCAAATGGGGTCCCGGCCCACAGGTTGAGAACCACTGGCATAGAAAAATCAATAGCCAATGAAAGAACCAGAATAGTGACCTAATGTATTGTCACCGTAGTTCATAACGTGGAAGCCGTGAAGTACAATGAAGTCAAGATAAAACAGTAAAGTTATAAAGTAATAAACTAAAGTAATAAATAAGAAATAGGGCAATCCTTGACTTACAACAGTTCATTTAGTAATCAAAGTTACGATGGCACTGGAAAAAAAGGGACTTGCAACCATTTTTCAACTGATGGACATTCAGACGCTTGGCAACTGACTCGTATTGATGATGGTTGCAGTGTCCCTGGGTCACGCGATCCTCTTTGGGAACTTTTGACAAGCAAAGTCAAATGGGGAAGCCAGAGGCCCTTAACAGCCGTGTTACTACAGTGATTCTCCTAACAACTGCGGCAAAAAGGGGGTGAAATGGGGCAAAATTCACTTAAACAGTTCACTTAGCAACACAAATGTTTGGCTCAGTTGTGGTCGTAAGTCAAGGACTATCTGAATTAGCCATAAAAAGGTTTCAGGAAAAGAAAGCTGAAGCAACAGGTTAAAAAAAAAAAAACTTCAGCATTTCTAAGTTTTAATCGCAAACAAAATGGATTGCTGACGGCTGGGAACACACCTGCAAGAGAAAATAATTCCGTTTTTCAACCAGGAGCCCCCCAAATTCTTACTCCCTAAAGCCCCAAATTCTGTCCTGAATCCTTTCGCCATACAGAAGAACATCAACTGCTTCTCCCCCCGAAAAAAGCTTCAATTTTATCATTTATAATTGCATAACCAGATTTGGTATGCAGGCATCTCCCACATGTTCCCTTCCAGATGTGGCTTTGGAGAACCATCTTTGGAATTCTTCCCATAAGCCCAACACACCAAGCTGGTGATTTTGTTGGGCCCCTCCAACTAGAAAATCTCTGGAAAAAAATTTCCTCCTCTTCCACCCCCCCACCCCCCCAATTTTCGAGGCACACAAGATGTGATATATATTTTTTTTCCAGGAAAAAAAACAATTTCAAACAGGCTTTCAGAGAAGACAAACAGCGACTATGCGAATCCCAAACCCCCAGGACACCAGAGGAAACGTGGAGGTGTTTTGCTAACTTTTTATAAATGGAGCTTTTTAAATTGGACACCTCCAGGGTGAAGCCTGGCCAACTCAGGAAAAATGGACTGAGTATGCAAGCGAGCCCCACCTTGTTTAAAGCCACCTCAAACCGGCTAGGAGTTTACTCTGGAATCACACCCAGATGCAAAATAGCTCTTTTCAGTGCTTGGGTTGTTCTCCCATGTTCCCACAACACCCGCAATCAAATGCCCCCTTTGCAAGCATCCTGCATTGGTGGACCTGTTTTGCAACAGCTGATCCGGCCCCAGAGTTGTTGTCAATAAATAATAAAAAATATTTTGGACTTTAGGAAACTTTCAAAACAGGATCATGGTGTCCTTTTGGCCGAGGACAAAAAAAATCAATCACAAAATAGGTTGCTAGTTTTTGCCACCTCCCCAGGGCAAAGGGTTAAGAGAATGGAGGGGATGTGATAGGCCTCAAGTGTCAAAAGAAACCCATTTCAGATCTAGTTTGCACTTGGATGGAAGGCCACCAGGAGATCTCAGAAAGCTATCTTGGAGAAAGTCATGGCGTGCCAGTTTCGTATTGCTGCTTAAGCCTCACCTGAGTGTTCAGAAAACTAGAAGCTCAAGATGACTTTTAGTGATGCAATACTGGCGAAGATGCAAGAAAAGAACGAATGAAGTGTCTCCAAAACTTAACCCTGATCGTTGGGCAGAAGCACAATGGCAGCCAGGCCAGGTTGAACATTGTGATCGGTGGCCAAGAAAATGCACCCAGCGTTGCTGACAAGCCAGCTTAAAAGAGGATCAACTAGCTTGTGTTGGTCTAATGGGAAGCAGCCAGCCGTGGAGTGTTGTCTCAGGTGAAGGCAGGTAAAGTTCAACAGCTGAGAAAACAAACACACCTGTGTAAAAACAGCAGGACGAGAGGTCCAAGGGTTTACCTGTGGCCCCCAAAACTGCACGACGAGGATGTCATCGCCCACCCCAGAGGACAAAAACATGCTTTTTTATTTTTTATTTTCTTTCCTTGAAGTAGAAAGACAACCTGATTCCACCTTTTCCAGCCTCTTGCCTCTGAAATAATTTTAATTTCATTTAAAAAAAAAAAGCTTCGGTTTTTACTGGCAACGACCATAAATAACAGGAAACACTTGATCACACGAGATGGGGCCCTTCGCAGTGAACAAATAGAAGGTTCGTATGGGTTTGTCTCACCCAGGAGAACTTGTTAATATCTCGTCTTCTCCCCCAAATGTGGCTGTTTACTCCCTCAGCTGCCTTTTGGTCTTGGGAAAAGGTAGAGTGGATGGAGGTGATGGATGTTCTGCTGGACTTCGTCAACTGAGGCCACCTGAGATGGATGTTGCTCTCCCCTGGGGTGGTCCAGCCATGTTAATGTTTACCAACCCTGCCCACTTCCCTTAACTGAGATTCAGGATTAGATCCAGACTGAAAGAACAGGTTGCTTTTGAAAGCAGGACACCGCTGGGCATGGTTTCATCAGGATGGGTGCTCCAATTTTTCTTCCCATACCTCTAAGGACCCTCCATCTTCTCCAGGAATAGATGCCAGGCCCAGATTTGCACACAGTATCCACCTGAAGCAGATTTTCAAGAAGAAACAAAGGTATTGTAAGGACCCACCTCAACTAACCATCCAAGAAAGCAGAACTCTTGAAACGTGTATCGTCTCAAAAGGAAACATCTTAAGAAGACAGAACTCTTGGAATATTTTTTCCAACAGGCATCCTTTATTAAGAGAAAATGGTTGCAGGCATTCTAGACAGGACCTGGGGCCCAAGCCCTACGGTTCAAGGTTTTAAGGGGTCCCCAGCAGCCCCATCCCACTCCACCAGCTTTCCAGCGACAATCCCAGGAGTTACATTTCCGCCCCCTTTTTCCTCACTGCTGACTGGAGGGAGACTTCAGAGAGGAGTAGATGAAAGCTGATGGCACCATTGTTATGATTAGTCCTTTTGGTGGTATCCATGTTCAAGTCCTTTGAAGTTCTACGGAAGGAAGTGAGGACCATAAAACCCCTTTGTTCACCCCCTTCCCTTCATAGTATGACAGAATCCAGAGAGGGCAGAATGGGGTTTTCCATAGTCGATAACTAGAGATGAAATATAATTGGATTCTGACATCCAAGGCGAGATATAGTCTTCCTCCCACCAAAGTCATAATGTCCATTTGAAATCCAGCCAATCCACAGGTGGCACGATGTGTGGGTAACTGGCACAAATTGGCGCCCATCTCAAGATCTTCTCCAGCTTTTTTAATTATCAGGGAGACACATTCCTTTCTCAAGTGGAGAGAGGTGGGAGTAGACGAACAGAAAGCAAAAGTTATTCCAAGGGAAAGCAACTATCCCCCCTCCCCCCAGCAGAATGGCAAGTCCCAAAACGAAGAAAAAGAATATATAATATATGCAAGGGAGACAATCAGGATTTGGGGACCTGATAGGTATGGTGGTGCCAGCAGGGGCGCCAGACCTTGTAACCAACTCGGATGTTAATTTTGCGCCCTACGTCTAGAGCAGTGGTTCTCAACCTGTGGGTCGGGACCCCATTTGGGGTCGAATGACCATTTCACGGGGGTCGCCAAACAACGCAGTCCGCCATTTTTTGCCCCCTTTTCCTCAGCTGTGCTACTCCCTTTTATTCTATTAGCTTTTGAAAGCCAATAGAATAGACTCTCTTGAATAGAGTCTAATTCTATTGGCTTTCCAAAGCCAATAGGAATTGTCCAGGCTGTCTCTGCCCTGCTGAGCCCGCCAAAAGTCCCCTTCTGCAAACGGTGCTGCACCAGTTGAGTAGTCCTCGACTTACAACCGGTTGAGTAGTCCTCGACTTACGACCGGTTGGGGGGTCGCGACATTAAAAAGGTTGAGAACCACTGGTCTAGAGCGACGGCTTTATTGCAGGCTACAACAGCTACATCTCCAACATCAGAGGTACCTTCACCTTCGTCGTCCTCAGGTGATGCCATCTTCTGCCAGCCATGACATTCTGGATTCTCCGTAGGACAAACGTTGGGCAGAAGACTCACTGGGTGCAAGGTTGATCTCAGGACTCAAAACAAGGACCAAGTGATATCAGAACATTTCAACTGTCCAGGACAGTTGGACCTCTTTGGAGAAAAAAAAAAATAAACTTCATCATTTCAGTGAAGGGACAGATTGCTGATCTCCAGAGCTGCTAAACATTTCAGCTACCTCAGAAGGTCTCAACCAACTGAACCGTTTTTTTAAACACAATTGCAAAGTGGTAAGGTCATCTGTCTCACTTGTAAGTGGAATAGAATAGAATAGAATAGAATAGAATAGAATAGAATAGAATAGAATAGAATAGAATAGAATAGAATAGAATAACAGAAAGAATAGAATAAAATAATAGAATAGAATAGAGTAGAGTAGACTAGAGTAGAATGGAATGGAATGGAATAGAATAGTATAGAGTAGAAGAATAGAATAGAACAGAACAGAATAGAATTATGGGATAGAATCAAATAGAATGCAGAATAGAGAATAGAATAGAATAGAATAGAATAGAATAGAATAGAATAGAATAGAATAGAATAGAATAGACCTTGGAGGTCTTCTAGTCCAGCCTCTTGCTCAAGCAGGAGAACCTATACCATCTCAGACAAGTGACTGTCCAGTCTCTTCTTAAAACTCTCCAGTGACGGAGCTCCCACGATTTCTGAAGGCAAAGCTGTTCCACTGGTTAATTATCCTGTCAGGAAATTTCTCCTTAATTCCAGATTGCTTCTCTCTCTGATCAGTTTCCAACCATTGTTTCTCATCCATCCTTCTGGTGCTTTGGGGAATAACGTGAACCCCCTCTTCTTTGTGGCAGCCCCTCAAATACTGGAACACTGCTATCATGTCACCCCTATTTCTTCTTTTCTTTAGACTAGCCAAACCCAAGTCCCACAGCCATTCTGTAAAACCAGTTCTGTGGTGGGGATCCTCTTCAGTGTTGGAATTTGAACCAGAAACATGTTGAAGAGGAGCTGGATTTGCTCCACCAAGTCCTTGGCTCATGAGCAGAGCAGGTAGCATTGCTTAAATTCCTCCCCACTTGATGTATTTCTCCCCCCACCCCCTGGAAACCAAGACAGAAGACCTTGGGTGTTTGGAGGCGATCCTTAACAACCCTCAGACAGAGTCCAAGGAGCTGTTTTTGGCAGGGCATGAAAAGAGCTTGGGTGGTGGGCCAGAAATGTCCATCTATTGTTCTAGGAGTAGCTTCAAACGCTTCCGCGGGCTCGGGAGGGGGTCCCAGCTGGAGGGTGGGAATCTGCTTCTGTCCCCCCCCTCCCAAAACAGCAGAGGCTCTTCAGGCTCCAGGAGTGCTAAGTTGATATGTCTTCCCACTCAGGAAGGC